>NW_016804706.1:552430-613124 GCF_001698545.2 Rhinopithecus bieti
GCAGTGGTGCGATCTCAGCTCACTGCAACCTCTGCCTCCCAGGTTCAAGCGATTCTCCTGCCTCAGCCTCCTGAGTAGCTGGCACTATAGGCGTGTGCCACCACGCCTGGATAATTTTTGTATCTTTAGTAGAGACGGGGTTTCACCGTGTTGACCAGGATGGTCTCGATCTCTTGACCTCATGACCTCATGATCCACCTGCCTTGGCCTCCCAAAGTGCTGGGATTGCAGGCGTGAGCCCCCGCACCCAGCCTATATATTTTATTTTTTAGAGTCAATATCATTTTCCTAAAATTTGGTGGTGTTTCTTTTTCTTTTTTTTTTTTTTTTTTTAGACAGAGTCTCTCTCTGCTGCCCAGGCTGGAGTGCAGTGGCCAGATCTCAGCTCACTGCAAGCTCCACCTCCCGGGTTCACACCATTCTCCTGCCTCAGCATCCCAAGTAGCTGGGACTACAGGCGCCCGCCACCTCACCCGGCTAGTTTTTTGTATTTTTAGTAGAGACGGGGTTTCACCATGTTAGCCAGGATGGTCTCGATCTCCTGACCTTGTGATCCGCCCGTCTCGGCCTCCCAAAGTGCTGGGATTACAGGCTTGAGCCACCGCGCCCAGCCAGAGTATTTTTTCAAAACATTTTATTGTTTTCAACAGAGAAAGGACTTAAAAAATAGAAAAAATAGAGACTTCCAGAATCATTTCTTTGGTTCCTTCTCATGTGTAGAAACTATCTCTTCTTATTTTTGAATTTATTTCATTTGGGCAGGATTTTTTTTTTTCCGTTTATGATGTGACTATAATGTTGCATAAAGTCCTTTGCATTTTGTTGTGGATGCTTTCAGTGGCAAAGACTCTATAGTTGTTCCTTGGTTATAGATGGACTTTGTGTGGTGGCTTTCTCAAATGCCAGCTGTGGTAGTGATGTACTGGGAGTATGAACAGGCTCACAGCCTCCTGCAGGGCCAGGATGGCAGAGATTTAAGAAGTCTATCTCATTTCCACTTTTGGAAGAGATGAGAAGTTTATTTCCACTCATGTGCCCTTTTGTCAACTGATTTGCATTGAGTTTCGTGGTTCAGCCTCCAGAACAGTAGGTGGGCTTATGCCTAAAGGCCTATGTGGCAGAAGCAAGTGAGTATATGCTTTATCATTGTATACCTAGAAAAATTCTCTGTTGCCTCAGAAAATGTGCTGGTAAATGGAATGTACAGCAGCCTGGGCTCCCTGCTCATGCTCAACACCAGAGAGGGGGCCATAACTGAGTAGAGTTGGATCCCCAAGGCTGCCCCACGATGGTGAGTATAGGCAGCAGCTTTCAGGCAGGAGAGGTGGCATGGGAAGTTTCTGGTGAAGCATGCCTAGGTCTCCACAGATGAGGAGAGGGCTGCCCCAGCTTCATGACCTGGCCAGGCAGGAATGCCATCCGTTTTCCTGTCATTCCCCAGTCCTGGCATCGGGACACTCAGATTGACCAGACACTACTCTCTATCTCCAAGCTGCAATGTAGTTGAGACTCATTAAAGATGTCTTCTCCTCAGCTCACCATTTAAATGTCTTTGGTGCAGAGCATCCTCCCTCAGCTCCAAACACATAGCTTTTCAGCTCTCCCTCTCCACTGCAGGAATGCTGGCACTCCCCATAGAGAGGGGAAAGGGCCCTGTCTTTCACACAAGACTGACCCAAATGGCCACACTGTCAATGGAAACACAGTCACCCCTGATAGCCCTAGAAAGGCTCTTCTCTGGCACACGTGTGCCAGTTTCCCATGGGAGTGGCCATGCTGTGTCTGAAGCAGTGGTGAATGGGGGAAGGGCAGAAGAAGTTCCCCTTTCCGTGCCTGATCCTAAGCACTGGGGCTGCTTGGCTGCTGGGCTGGAACTACACTCCTTTGGCACAGAGCTGAAAACTGTCCACAACTCTGCTAGAAGTGGTGCAGTCACTCAGCCCACAAACAAGGAGCTCTTGGACACAGAAGAACACATGATCTGGCCTCCTTTGTCCCACGTGGTGCCTTTTTTGTGTACTGCAGTCTCCCTTCCTTAGGAGCAGCAATCCCTGCTGGCTAGACCACTGGGAACCCTGCAGCTCCACTGGGTCCAGCCAGCCCTGTGTGGCTGCCACAGTCCAAATGGGCACTGGGGAAATGGCTGAAGGAGCTTCTGTGATGTGAATATACAAAGATTGGGGTTCCCTGGGAAGGACACAGTCCCCTGATGGCTACACTCCCAATATGGCACCCTGCCAACACTGCCCGAGTCTAGGGGAGGGACAAGTGACCCAGCACAAGTTGGTTGTCTGGTGTGATGCCCTCAAGAAGTTCCCAAATTGCCATGCACATCAGCGTTTGGCTTTGTGAGGAAAGAGGAGCTCTCCGACAGTTCAGATACTGGTGGTCTTCCTTAGGGATGAGGGGAGTCAAAATACTCCTATCTTACCTTTCAATGAAAGTCTGTCAAGTCTCTCAAGGTTCCTAGCTGATTTTCTTTTTTTTTTTTTTTTTTTTTTTTTTTTTTTTTAGACAAAGTCTGGCTCTGCTGCCCAGGCTGGAGTGCAGTGGCACAATCCTGGGTTCACACCATTCTCCTGCCTCAGCCTCTCGAGTAGCTGGGACTACAGGTGCCCGCCACCGCGCCCGGCTAATTTTTTGTATTTTTAGTAGAAACGGGGTTTCACCATGTTCACCAGGATAGTCTCGATCTCCTGACCTTGTGATCCGCCCGCCTCGGCCTCCCAAAGTGCTGGGATTACAGGCGTGAGCCACCGCGCCCGGACTTCCTAGCTGATTTCTGCCAGCCCCTTACTTTCTTCTTTTTTTCTGTCTCAGCTTTTACCCATGAGTTCTGAAACATTCTGACGTGATTCTGACAGCTATTTCCACACTCAGGCTGGGCCCCGGAGGAGTGCCCTCTGCTGGTTCTCTGAGACCTGTGGCTGGGATCATCTCTGATAAGGTTTGGAGGTTTGTCCCCTCCAAATTTCATGTTGAAATGTGATCCCCGGTGTTGGAGCTGGGGCCTAGTGGGAGGCATTTGGGTCATGGGAGCGGTTCTTTCATGAATGGCTTAGTACCCTGCCCATGGTAATGAGTGAGTTTTCACTCTTCGTTCACACAATAGCTGATTATTTTAAAAAGCCTCGCAGCTCTCTTGTTCCTTCTCTCTCCATGTGACACAACTGCTCCTCCTTTGCCTTTTGCCACAAGTAAAAGCTTCCTGAGACTTCACTAGAAGCCTAGTGGAGCTGGCACCATGATTGTACAGCCTGCAGAACTGTGAGCCAAATAAATCTCCTTTCTTTATAAATTACCTAACCCCAGGTATTCCTTTATAACAACACAAATGGACTAATGCAGTCTCCCTCTGCTGCCTCCAGGGTCACGCCTTGATCTTCGCTGCTTTAGGCGGCCTTTCATCCTGCTTTGTAGTTGGAGCTTCAAGGGCTTAACATCCTAAAAGTTTTAAAAATAAACTTTGGCCAGTCTTGGTGGCTCACAGCTGTAATCCCAGCACTTTGGGAGGCCGAGGCAAGCGGATCACCTGAGTCCAGGAGTTCTAGGCTAGCCATGGGCAACAATGGCAAAACCCTGTCTCTACAAAAAATAAAAATATGCATATACATATATATGTGTGTGTGTATACATGCATATATAAATATATATATAAAAACATTGAAAATGAGAGTAACACATGCAAACAAAATTTCTCAGCTCATAACTGTACAGCCCAGAGTCTACTCAAAGTTCTCCACAGTGATAACCACTTCACAGGCCAGGACAGAGAAGGTTGCCAGCATCTCGCCCCTGCTTCCTCCAGACACGGACTGCTGCCCTCTGAAGTAACCGCTCTCCCCGCTGGTAATGCCATGAAGAAGTTTGTTCTGATTTTGAATTTATATATCTGGAATCATAGAGCATCTACTTTTTCTGTGCC
Organism: Rhinopithecus bieti; assembly: GCF_001698545.2. NCBI lineage: Eukaryota > Metazoa > Chordata > Mammalia > Primates > Cercopithecidae > Rhinopithecus > Rhinopithecus bieti. Next base: position 556,356 of record NW_016804706.1, read on the forward strand.
TGGCTTATGTTGCTCAACTTTATCTATCTATCTATCTATCTATCTATCTATCTATCTATCTATCTATCTATTGTGAGATCATCCATGTTTTGTGGATAGCAATAGTTCACTCATTTTCATTTCTGTAGAATATTCTATTCTCTATTTTCAAGTCTCTCTACCAGTAGAGGCTGCTGAAAGTCCTACCAGCTTCTGGGGTTCTGAGCCTCCACTCTGAACTTGACAAATACTTTGAACCAGAGTGTACCAAATATAGGGCTCTCATATCTGGGGATTTCCTCTTTCTCAACTCTGGCTCCATTAAATCCTCACTGCCTGGGCAGCTCTCCAGACTTTCTGTGGATGTTCTCACCTGCTGAAGAGCGCTGGTAATTGTTCTTGGAGGGAATTAGTCTGAAATATGCTGGTATGCCATCATTAGAAGTGGAGCCCTGTCTGGTTTATTTGAAGACAGAGTTAGAGTTTCTGAATCTTCACATTCTAACTGCCTGGACCAACATCTGAGAGGAGTGGAGGAAACCTGCATAAATCAACCCATACACTGAATCCAGTAGGAAAGGAGATGTGCCTACAGCTGCAGGAGGGGAGTCAGCTGGGCCTCGGGGCAGCTCCAGACGGCCATGGCCTTTACCCTGTATTCACTGCTGTAGACACCTCTGCTCTGCATTAATCCCATTGCCATACTGCCAGAGGAGCACTTCCTCAAGAACATCCACTGGGGAACAGACCACAGAATCGGTGGATTCTGAGAGGAGCCAGGAATTAGATCTCAGCTAATAAAACTTACTCAATCTGTAAGAATCTAACTTTTTGTATTTTTAGTGGAGACATGTTTTCACCGTGGTCTCAATCTCCTGACCTCGTGATCTGCCCGCCTCGGCCTCCCAAAGTACTGGGATTATAGGCGTGAGCCACAGCGCTCAGCCCAAAAGATTTTTAAAAAATAATTACTATGTATAAAATAATAAATAGGTAATTTAGGTAATTTCATTTTGAACTCTTTGGTTAAATATTTTATGTACATATTGTCTCAGTAATCAGGAATTAAAATTTATAAACACTATTGACAACAATACTCTCTGATTTTAAGGAGAATCTGATTTGGAAGTCAGTCACATGATGATTGTGTTTTAAAGTTTTTTTCCATGCATTTGTTATTTTATGAATTGGTCTGAGTGATGAGGCCAGGCAAGTGTATACATCTTTTCATTGGTAGAAAATCTGTAGAAAAGCCTTTACCCTTTTACAACAGTGACTTTTTTTTTTTTTTTTTTTGAGAAGAAGTCTCGCTCTTGTCACCCAGGCTGGAGTGCAATGGCGGGCGCCATCTGGGCTCACTGCAACTTCTGCCTCCAGGTTCAAGCGATTCTCCTGCCTCAACCTCCCAAGTAGCTGGGATTATAGTCGCCCACCAACACGCCTGGTTAAGTTTCGTATTTTCAGTAAAGGCAGTGTTTCACCATGCTGGCCAGGCTGGTCTTGAACTCCTCACCTCAGGTGATCCACCCGCCTTGGCCTCCCAAAGTGCTGGGATTACAGGCATGAGCCACCACACCCAGCCTGGATTTTGACAAATGTATAGAATCGCATATCCACGACCCTAGTACCATATACAACAGTTCCTTCATCCTAAAAATTTCCCTTTGAATATTCTTTATCCCTTCTCCCTCCAACCTTTGGTAACCATTAACCTGTTTTCTGTCCCCATAGATCTGCTTTTTCCATAATGGTATATGAATTGAGTCAGATAAAATGAAGCCTTTTGTGTCTGACATTTTTTTCACCTAGTAAAATGCATTTAAGATTAATTGATGTATGGATTAATAGCTTATTTACATATATAAATATTTTGAGACAGAGTTTTGCTCTTGTTGCCCAGGCTGGAATGCAATGGCATGATGTTGGCTCACTGCAATCTCCGCCTCCCGGGTTCAAGTGATTCTCCTGCCTCAGCTCCCTGAGTAGCTGGAATTACAGGCATGTGCCACCACTCCCGGCTAATTTTGTATTTTTAATAGAGACAGGGTTTCTTCATGTTGGTCAGGCTGGTCTTGAACTCCTGACCTCAGGTGATCCACATGCCTCAGCCTTCCAGGCATGAGCCACTGCGCCCAACCTATTTTTTTTTTCTTTTTCTTTCTTTCTTTCTTTCTCTTTAAAATAAACATAGCATCTTAGTATGTTGCCCAGACTGGTCTTGAACCCTGGCCACAAGTGATCCTTCCACCTTGGCCTCCCAAATTGAGTCCCTGCACCAGGGCAATAGCTTTTTTTTTTTTTTTTTTTTGAGACAAAGTCTCACTCTGTTGCCCAGGCTGGAGTGCAATGATGCAGTCTCAGCTCACTGCGACCTCTGCCTCCCAGGTTCAAGTGATTCTCCTGCCTCAGCCTCCCGAGGAACTGGGATTACAGTTGCTCGCCACCACGCCTGGCTAATTTTTTCTTTTTGTATTTTTACTAGAGATGGAGTTTTGCCATGTTGCCCAGGCTGGTCTCAAACTCCTGACCTCAGATGATCCACCTGCCTCAGCCTCCCAAAGTGCTAGGATTACAGGTTCACACCACGTCCGGTCTGACAATAGTTCATTTCTTATGATCCATATGGTTATGCCACAGTTTGCTTAGTCTTGCATGGCTGAAAGATATCTTGGTTGTTTACAGTTTTTAATGAACATATGTAAAGCTGCTATAAATATTCATGAACAGGTTTTTGTGTGGATATCAACCTTGAATTAACTTGGGTAATATCTAAGAGCACGATTGATGGTAAGTCTCTCCTTAATTTTATAAGAAACTTCTAAACTGTCTTTCAAAGTGGCTTTACCATTTTCCATTCCCATTAGCAGTGAGTGGGAATTTTTGTTGCTCTGTATATTTTCAGCATTTTTTATTGTAAGTTTAAAAATGTTTAGCTATTCTAATAGTGTAGTAGTACTTTGTTGTGGTGTTTTGTTTTGTTTTTTGAAACAGAGTCTCACTCTGTTGCCCAGGCTGATTTAAAATGATGCGATCACAGCTCACTTCAGCCTCCATCTCCCAGTTTCAAGCAGTTCTCCCGTCTCACCCTCCCAAGTAGCTGGAATCATAGGCGCATGCCACCACACCTGGTTAATGTTTGTTTGTTTGTTTGTAGATACCTTGTCTCGCCATGTTACCCATGCTGGTCTCAGCTCCTGGGCTCAAGTGATCCTTCCGCCTCAGCCTACCAAAGTGTTGGCATTGCAGACATGAGCCACTGCAGCCTATTGGCATTTCCCTAATGACAGATGATCTTAAGCATATTTTCATGTATTATTTACCACCCATATATCTTCTTTGGTGGTATCTGTTGAGATCTTTCACCTACTTCTTTTTTTTTTTTTTTTTGAGATGGAGTCTCGCTGTGTTGCCCAGGCTGGAGTGCAGTGGCCGGATCTCAGCTCACTGCAAGCTCCACCTCCCGGGTTTACACCATTCTCCTGCCTCAGCTTCCCGAGTAGCTGGGACTACAGGCGCCCGCCACCTCGCCCGGTTAGTTTTTTGTATTTTTAGTGGAGACGGGGTTTCACCGCTTTAGCCAGGATGGTCTCGATCTCCTGACCTCGTGATCCGCCGTCTCGGCCTCCCAAAGTGCTGGGATTACAGGCTTGAGCCACCGCGCCCGGCCCCACCTACTTCTAAAATCAAGATTTTTTCCTCAATTATTGTGTTTTAATTTTATTTACATATTATCTTTACAAGCTCTTTGTCACATCTGTAACTTCCCGTTTTTTGACAAGTAGTTTCTTCCAGTCTGTGCCTTGTCTTTTCATTCACTTACCAGCGTTTCTGTAAAGCAAGAGCTATTAATTATGATAAAGTCTAATTGGTTTGTTTTCTCTTTCATGGATTGTACTTTTGGTGTTTTATCTTCAGACTCAAGGTTAAGACTTTCTCCTTTATATTCTTCTAGAAGTTTTATGGCTGTACATATTATTTTTAGATCTGTGATACATTTTGAGTCACTTTTTTATAGGTGTGAAGTATTGTCAAGATTTTTTTTTTTTTTTGAGATGGAGTCTTGCTGTGTTGCCCAGTTTGGAGTGCAGTGGCATGATCTTGGCTCGCTGCAACCTCTGCCTCCCGGGTTCAAGTGATTCTTCTACCTCAGCCTCCCGAGTAGTTGGGATTACAGGCATGAGCCACCACACCAGCTAGTTTTTGTGCCTTTAGTAGAGGAAGGGTTTCACCATGTTGGCCAAGCTGGTCTCAAACTCTTGACCTCAAGTGATCCACCTGCCTCAGCCTCCCAAAGTAGATGGATGCCAATTGTTTCAGCATCATTGTTGAAAGGAGATTCCCTTCTTCATTGGATGACCTTTGTACTTGTATTTCAAAATCCGGTGACTGTATTTTTCTCCTTCCATTTCTGGCCTCTCCATTCTATTCTGTTGATCTATGTGTCTGTCCTTTTGCCAATACTACACTCTCTTGATCACCGTCCTTTGCAGAAAGACTGGAAATAGTATCTCATAATTTTGAAAGGTATATTTTCATCATCATACAGTTGAAAATATTGTCTAACTTCCCTTATGTTTTCTTCTTTGATCCATAGGTTATTTAGAAGGACGATTTAGAATTTTCAATACTTTTTTTTTGGCCCCTAGACAACTTATTATTGATTTCTAATAAAATCTATTTTGGTCGGAGAACATATCCTGTATAATTTCAGTCCTTTGAAATATATTGTTATTTGTTTTATGTCTCAACATATGACCTGTGTTAGTGAATGTACCATATTCACTTTACAAAATATATATTCTGGAGTTGTTGAATACAGTGACTGTACATGTCAGATCAAGATGGTTGATAATGTTGTTCATTTGTATTTTTAAAAAAGTAAGAAAAAGTCGGGTGTGGTGGCTCACACCTGTAATCCCAGCGCTTTGGGAGGTCAAGATGTGCGGATCACCCGAGGTTGGGGGTTCGAGACCAGACTGACCAACATGGAGAAACCATGTCTCTACTAAAAATACGAAATTAACCGGGCATGGTGGCACATGCCTGTAATCCCAGCTACTCGGGAGGCTGAGGCAGGAGAATCGCTTGAACCCGGGAGGCAGAGGTTGCAGTGAGCCGAGATTGCGCCATTGCACTCCAGCCTGGGCAACAAGAGCAAAACTCCATCTCAAAAAAAATTAATTAAAAAAAACTAAGAAAAAAATAGAGCATCTTTAACTTCCCACCATATATTCGCCTTTTCCAGTGTTGGTCATTCCTGTCTGAAGACTCAAGTTACCATCTGGTATGATTTCTTTCAACCTGGGAATCTCCTTCAGTATTTTGCTTGTAGTAGAGTTATGTTTACAACAAATTATCCTAGTTTTATTTTATCTGGAGACACTTTTCATTTTCTTCCCTGAAAATATTTTTACTGGATGTATAATTCTGAGTTAGGTTGTTTTCTTACAGCACTCAAAAAAATGCCATTTCATTGTCTTCTGACCACCATTGTTTCTGATGACAAATTTTAAACACATTGAGGGGTCATTCTCATAAATGTTCCCAGGTATGTAAAGTGTCATTTTTCTCTGGTTATTCTCACGATTTTCTGTGACCACAGGCTGCTCAGGGCTGGACTTGAATATGGCCATGAAGTGATACTACAGGAAGTGAGACCCTGAAATTAACAGGGCTGGGCCCCTTAACACCTGCCCTTAGCTTTCCTTTCCCCAGGTCCCTAGAAACACCCTCCTGATCTGCACACATACACACACACATGCACACACACATGCACACACACACAACTTCTAACAGCACCCTTCCCATTTTTCTCTCCCCCCTGGTTCCTTCCACTCTCCCCCTTCTCTTATGATCCATTTCTTCTCCCTTCTGCTCTCTGGACCAAGGGCCCAGGGCCGGACTCCAGGGTTGGAGCTCACAGGCTGATTCCTGGGATGAGCAGCCTCCACCTGCAGGAGCAGCAGTAGGAACAAGGGAGAGGACAGGAGGGCAAGGCCCCATTTTGGAGGATGAGGGACTGGGTCATGTGGTAGCAATGGTTTGGGGGTGGGTCAGCCCCAGATATGATCCCGCTGTTTTGGCCTGGAGGTATCTCTTCCCTGAAGCCAAAATCCAGAATCACTCAGTGGTGGGAGGAAATGTCAGTGTCAACATGGATTTTGGGAAGCTGGATGGACTCAGAGCCTGACTTGAGACCGGGAACCCCCTTGTGTGCAGAGCCCTGTCAAGGTGCTGGGAGCAGAAGGAGAGCCTGGGAGGTCCTGGCTAGGGAGAAAGGGGAGCGGGGTCCTCGCTCTTCGGCCCTGTGGCCACACGGGGGCGCCGCTGCGCTGCTCTCGGATCCCGACTGAGCGCTCTCTGGGACGGGGCTGCGGGCTGAGTGGGCAGACGGGGCTGAACCTGAGGTTCATCCATGCTGGGATGGAGGTTCCCCCTGAGCAGCCCTGGAATCCACAGGACTCAGGTTAGATTTGTTTGTCTTGCAACGTGAGGCAATTGTAGTGTAGCAAGATCTAGGTCTAGAATTCTTATGGCAAAATAGCTGTCATAGAATCCAACCAGAATGAGAGTCGAGGGCCTGTGTTGACCGCCCTGGGCACACCTGACTCTGATGGGGCTGCCAAAATGTAGCTTGGCATTTACAAAAGTTATTTCCAAAGATTGCATCAAAGTCCAAAAGGAAGTACGTACAATTTCATTTCTGATGTCTCTGGCTGTGCTTTCAAAAGGGCAGGAAGAGCCATAGAAAGAGGCTGAAAGGCCCCTGTGGGAGGGAATTCTCAAATCCCTTTTCATAGCGGTAACTTGGACCTAGACAACAAATGCCTGAAAGACACAGGTAGAAGGATCGCGAAGCGCAGTCCTCCCCTCTGATCAGCACGGGCATGGCTGTCTGGGCGTTTTTGCCCTTCTGTGTTCAGCAGGATGGACTCTGCAGTGAGGTGCAGCCCCTGCCTCCCCACTGCCCCACGTCAGAAGCATCTATTTCCTTATCTTGTTTTCCACACACTCCTTTCCTTTTTCTATCTTGTGACCACGAATAGAATAGACAGGCAAGGTCCTATAAGACCAGGTAAGAGATGTTACTGATGCACTTTGGAAGGCTGAGGCAGGCAAATCACGAGGTCAGGAGTTTGAGACCAGCCTGGCCAACATGGTGAAACTTCATCTCTACCAAAAAAAAAAAAAAAAAAAAAAAAAAAATTCCAAAAATTAGCCAGGTGTGGTGGCATGCACCTATATAATCCCAGCTACTCAGAAGGCTGAGGCAGGAGAATCGCTTGAACCCGGGAGATGGAGGCTGCAGTGAGCAGAGATCACGCCATTGCACTCCGGCCTGGGTGACAGAGTGAGACTCCGTTTCAAAAAAAAAAAAGAGATGTTACTGATGATAGTGAAACCATGATTGTGAAGGAACAATGGAAAACGCAGAGAAAGAGCAGAGAGACAGACATAGAGATAGATACCCCCGTACACACACACATAGAGAAAATGAATATCCATCCATCAATCCATCCATCCATCCATCCATCCATCCATCCATCCATCCATCCACCCATCCACCTTTCTATCTCCTTGCAAGGTAAGTTCACCAGCACTTTTACATTTATGCCCCAACAAAATATTTTTTGGCTCACATCTGCCCTCTTTCATCCAGCCAACTGACGTATTTGCTGAGGTCTTGCCATGTGCCACACTGGGTGCTGAGCATTGGAGTCTGAACAGGAACAGACCCCTGGGATGCACTCCCATGGGGCCCTTCACTGTCCCTTCCCTGGCTGTGAGACATCCTCATCTCCCTGAGGCTCTTCTTTCTGGTCGCTGGGAAAAGTCCCCAGCCCACCTCTCTATAGACACCTGGGAGACTCTATCACTACTTTGAATCAAGCACTGATTTTCAGCATTTATTCTGTATCCACCACTTACTAATGCCCTGTCAATGATTTTCTCATTTAGAGGTTGTTACAAACTGGAGGGGTTATAACCTTAGGCACGTTGTTTAAGAGAATTGTAAAAATAAGGAAACATGATGGCAATGGACTTTTCTGCTCTCTCCCAGAACACTTCATATTCATTTTCTCATCTGGGTTTGCTTGGTTGCAAGGTGGCTTCCACACCCCCGAGTTTATTTCAAGTCACAGAAACATTTGCTTAGCAAACAAGTACTTTGGGAAATGCAGGGTCTCAGGCTCTGTCCTCCACACATCAGAAAGACATGTGCATCTCCTCCCGCAATCCTGGAGGTGCCCGTGGACTGCAGGTTCGCTCCTCACTGACTTTACTCACGTCCTACTGGAAAAGGATGGAGCTTCTAGAAATGTCCCAGTGGCTTGAAACACTCAATTTCTCTGTGTGCACTGCAAGTAAACTGACAGTTTGACTTTTCAATTCTATTCGATATCTGAAAATAAACAGAATTTTCAGTATATTTCCTTCCAGAGAGTAAACTGAAAAGGGAACCTTTCTAAATTCAGAGTTATGATTTCCTGAAACATCGAAGAAGGCAAATGTGGGGACCTTAAAGACAAGAGAATTCTCTGACCTCAAATTTCATGTGGCAGCTGTAAGGTGGAGTTGGCAGCATCTGTCCCCACCTCTGGGTACACAGCAGAATGTGCCGGCTTTGGGGATCCTGGAGGACACAGCCACACTGTATCTGGGGACGTCCAGCAAACCCTCAAGAAGGACTCAGTCTACGCAGGAGCCTCCTTAAGCAACTTCTCCCTGAAGAAACCCTGAAGTCTTAGAAATTCATAAAGAAAAATGATATTCATGTCTCTGATAAAGAAAAGAAGCGCCAGCAATCCAGCACTGAGAAGGGAAGCTATGCGACCACATTTTCTGCATGTGGAGGAGACACATCTAATGGAGAAGTGGGAACTTGTCTCAAAAGTGTTGGGCCGCAGTGAGAGAATGGGGTCGTCACTGCCACCACCCGCTGCTCACTCAGTGACCCCTCCCCATTGTAACTAATAGGCCAATGAAGAGAAACCCTTTTCGCCTGCCTCTACTGAAATAAGGCTGTTACAATCAGTCATCTCTGTGGTTGATTTTTCACTTAAGGATGGGATAACTGGGGTAATTGGTGCCTGTAGTGCAGGTTTTAAAGAAGTTCCCAGAAGCTCTTCTGAGGCCATCTCCGGGAGGCTGCCCCAGCGGGAATGAGGCCATGCACTTCTGCCACCCTGTGTGTCCCCGTGATGGAATTTTGGCCCAGCTAGGGATGGCAAGCGGCCAGGCCATCACAGGTGGTCTGAAGGCTTGGTGAGGAAGGACAATGACAGATGGGGAGGCGGAAATGCACACATACAACCAGACCTCTCCCTGGGTCCTGTTCCCATTCCTCTGTCCATCGCTCTTGCTCTGTCTGCCCCAGGGGAAATTTCCTGAAGGAAACAGGAAAAGGAACCTCTATTCCTGGCTGCGTATCTTTTATGTAGCCCTTTCCTGTTATTCAAGCAAATCCCCAGCAGATGGCAGAGAAGACATTTCAATTTCATGCCTCTGCTTTTCCTCCCCCTCCTCCAACTGGGAAGTCAGGACCAAGGGAGTGGGTGGAGGCATTAAATGTATAAATGAGCATGGGTGATAATTTCCCTTTCTCTGAGCTGGGGAGTCCCATTACAAGAGTGGGGATAGAAATGTCCAGTGTTACCATTCTGGAGATGCCAGATACCGCTCTGAAAACAGCCAAAAAATTAAAACATGATGTGCCTCCGTGGGCTCCTTGGCTCTGGGCTGCTGCTTTCTTCTATTGAGAATCTAGGAGGTGCTGAGCATTCAGTTAAAAGGGGGCATGAGGGTTCCTGCATTGTCCTCTGCCTTAATTGCATTTGAAAATACATTTTGTCAGTTCAATCCTTCTCCCACCCTCCTCTGTTTCTCTTTTTAAAGAAGCTGAACATTGGCATCTTCAAAAGAAAACTGCTAACATGTGAAATAATATATTGTATTCTAGGATTTAGTTGAAAATAACCTGGTGTTGGGTTATGGTTGAGGATATAGATAAATCAAGAGTGGATGTGACTGAGTGAAGGGTACAGTGAAGGTCACTGTACTCTTCTCTCTACTTTTGTGTTTGTTTAAAATATTTGTACAAGTTTAAAATAATAAGGCCGGGCACGGTGGCTCACGCCTGTAATCCCAACACTTTTTGGGAGGCCAAGGTGGGTGCATCACGAAGTCAGGAGATCAAGACCATCCTGGCTAACATGGTGAAACTCCGTCTCTACTAAAAATACAAAAAATTAGCTGGGCACGGTGGCGGGCGCTTGTAGTCCCAACTACTCGGGAGGCTGAGGCAGGAGAATGGCATGAACCCAGGAGGCGGAGCTTGCAGTGACCAGAGATCAAGCCACTGCATTCCAGCCTGGGCGACAGAGTGAGACTTCGTCTCAAAAAAATAAAAATAAATAAATAAATAAATAAGTACCAGTGTTACCAGGGGGTATGGTATATGCTGAAGAATCATGAGATACTGGTTATAATTTCAAGCAAATCTCCAATAAAAATAATTTAAAGTAAAACCACAGGGACAAAATGTTTTTAGATATCTCCAAATTCCTCACTTCCCTCCTCTAAATTCAGGTGGGTCACTTCATACTTTCTCCCATCCGCAGTTCCCAATAGGCAGGTCCTGGAGCCCAACCGTGGTGAGGCAGGGAGTGGGGATTTAAAAACTGCATGATGAACACCAGCAGGAAAGAGGATTGGCGCTGAGAGGGGAGGAGGGGCAGGCGGGAGACCCCTGGGGAGTTGCTGCTCCAAGGAACTTCTTTTTCACCCTCTGAGAGAAAGTGTCACACAGGACCACAGACCCTTGGTCTTCACGGGTCCCATAACCTCCCCCAAACTGCATGTAAAATTGTGTGGGAATGCAGGTGAATGCATTTCAGCTGGGGCTGGCTTTGGCAAGGCTGTGGCCTTCAGTAGATATCAAAGCAGTCATCTAGGTCTCGTGCAGATGATGGAAAACATGGTGCCTTGACCCAGAGTCAATGCCAAAGAACTCGGCTAGGACATAGTACCCAGTCATTTAATTAAACCTAATCTAGATGTTGCTATGAAGATATTTAGTACATGTGGTTAACATTTACAATCAGTTGACTTTATGAAAAGGAAATTACCCTCAATAATGTAGATGGGCCTCATCCAATCAATAGAAGGCTTTAAGAGCAGAAACTACAGTTTCCCAGAAAAGAAGAAATTCTGCCTTAAGACTACAATATCAACTTCTGTCTGCATTTTCAGCCTGCTGGCTTATCCTACAGATTTCCTACTTGCCACCCTAATAATTGCATGAGTCAGTTTCATAACACGAATAAACACACACACCCTATTGGTTCTGTTTCTCTGATGAATCCAGAATAATACAGAATTTGGTACCTAGAGTGATTCTAGAGGAAGATAATCCTTTTAAAACGTTTATAGCCAACAATAAAAAATCTTTATTAAAAATGTTGAAAAGCGTAAAACAGTAATTATAAATTAGCAAACACCCAACAAGAAGAGCAGTTATTTTCTTTTCCTTAGACAGTACAAGCAAGAGTAATTGGGATCTTACTTTCAGCCACCATTTGCCCTAGATGTCCTTCACTTAAAACAAGTTGTTAGCTTGTGTTTTTGGAGTGGAAACTCACATGGCTACTAAGAAACAACTCTAAAAATGTAACTTAGGCACTCAAAATTCCATGTGCCATGTTAACATGTAATGATGGTTCATATTACAGCCTCTCACAATAGGTAAGCATTATTTCCAAAGTAAAATTAAGTCACGTTTGTGGCTGCTAGTGAATGCGGCACAAATGGACCCTGAAGATTCAGGCATCGTTCTGCTCTGGAGTAGGGCTTCTGTGGCTCCAGCAAACTATACAAAGGCTTTTGTTCTTTCTTCTTTTTTTTTTTTTTTTTTTTTTTTTTTTGGTTTTAGGTGTACTATCTTCTGTCCGCCCGTCTGTGGGATACTGCAAGGTTATTTACGCCCATCTATTAATCATTTCCTTTCTTTTTCTTTTCTTTTGCTTTTTTTTTTTTTTTTTGGACGGATGGGAGTTTGCCCTTAGAGTGCAGTGGCACATTCTCTGCTCACTGCAAGCTCTGCCTCCCTGGTTCAAGCGATTCTCTTGCCTCAGCCTCCTGAGTAGCTGGGATTACAGGCACCTACCACCATGCCTGGCTAATTTTTCCATTTTTAGTAGAGATGGGGTTTCACCATCTTGGCCAGGCTGGCCTCGAACTCCTGACCTCGTGATCCATCTGCCTCAGCCTCCCAAAGTGCTGGGATTACAGGTCTGAGCCACCGCACCTGGCCTATTTTCTTGCAAACAAAACTGAAAATATCAGTTCATAATGTGTTTCCATATACCTTGCCCTTATTCAAATGGTTATGAACAAGTGGCCTTCCATTTTCTATTGCCGCTGTAATTATTTGTTCCTGATCTGACAACACCTTCTTCAGCTCCTTTCTCTGGCCTCCGAGATTAACAGTCCAACAAGCAGTCTTTTGATTCACTAAGTGGCTTAATAGGGCAAGGTTGATTTGAGCCAATACTTCTGGAATGTTCATTTCGATTTGTAACATAAGTTTTTTTTTCTGAATTCATCCCCACAAGGTGAGCTGGAAAACTGCAACAATAACCAAAGCTAGAAAATACTGGAAGTAGCCAATATTTCTTTTCATCACCAAAGACTTGTCTCCAATTTTTACTATTGTTCTATTTTTTCCAGCCAGCCAACAGTAGTAGCTGAAAAGCGAGAGGACACTGATGAAGAACTTTGCAGGCCCAAAGAAAAGGAAAAGTATGTGGAACTTTGCTGTGTATCTATCAGTTCATTCTACTCCAGTAGGACATGGCGTTCTCAAGACTTGATGTCCTGCAGGCCGCCAGCTGAGGGCAGCGAGCACCCTGAGAGCCAGCTGGACTTACCTCTTGGTGTGTAACTACACAGCCACCGCATCTGGGTGGGGAGTTGTCCTGCACTTCTGGAATCATCTTTCTTGGTCATGGTGGCTACTGCTGTACTGTCCTTCTGAGGTAGGTGAAATAGGGTGTTCACAGCCTCCCTTGAAAGGAAACAAGAGACTTGTCAGGTTGATGGAGAGAACAAGCTGTTCGACAGTGCACAAACCATATCCTGGGCTTGTGGTTAGAACATCCTGCAGCAAGGAGGTGGAAGAGCCAAGGGGAACATCCCAAAATCTAAACAAGCACAGAAACCCTTGATTAGTGTCCTTGGGCTGACCTATGCTCATTATAATAGTAGAAAACATACCCCTGAGTGGGAAATTAAGCAGCTAATGAGACATGAGATGTATGTGCTCGTATGTGCAACCACAGTGCACGCACGTCCAAGGGACCACAGAACATGCTTAAAACAATACCCCTTCCCACCTATTCATGAATAATCATGTAAGACTCCCATAAGGGGAGGGTACTGTCTCACTTTTGAGCAGCCTGCTCTGATCAGCTGTCAGAGTGTACTTTCACTTTGCAATAAATTATCTTGCTGACTTTTACTTTGGACTCGCTCTCAAATTCTTTTGTGTGGCAAGTCAAGAGCACGAACCGACCCATCGGCTACACATCCTTCCTTTTTTCTTTCTTTCTGTATCTTGTTGCTAGGGATAACTTTGCCCCTGCTGGCAGCATGCCCCTGAGGATGGTGTGCTGTGGCAGGTGTCCTCCTCGGCTTGGCCTTAGGTCACTAAGCATAGCCCATGGCAGGAGGTTCTGAGAATGAGTGGAACTGCCTCATGCAATGGTTCCCATGGGAGTGGCCCACAGGTGCTTGCATCTGTGGCATTTTCACAACTGTTTAAAAAGACTCAGGAATGTACTGTGGGAGGAAAGCAGGTCTGGGGCCTCACCTGTGTCCCCCACCTGCTCATCTGCATGGCCGTGCACCTGATGTGGTCAGAAGTGAGAAATGCTGCTGCCCCTTTGCAAAGCACTACTTAGTTTTTCTCTTCTTAAAGGTGGTGGCACAATGCCCAGGTTGAGATGGACGCAGGAGTCGGTATCCTAAAGTAAAAGGAGAGACTTTAATAGAAATACCTGAGCTTTTCAATGTGCATGAACAGGGCCTTTTACCCTCTGGCAACCATGTGTTTCTCATGGAGATGTTTCTTGTCCTCAGAGTGGTTTTTCCTTCTTGCAGGTGGTTTATCAAAACAGGAAAGGACAAAAAAGAAAAAGCAGGAGAAGGTGTATGGGGAGCTGGAACCCTGGCCCCGTGCAGGTGACATACAAGATGCTTCTGGGGAGGCTGCCGCCATCTGGGGCACTGGCACATGGGGCACGGCAGGGCCTGCCTTCCTGATGATGCCGCCTGTCCCAGTTGCTCACCAGAAGTTGCAGTGCCCAGATTAGTTTTGTATTGATGGGAATTTTAAAAAAATACTGTATTACATAATTTTATGCTTTTTGAAAATAACTAATAAACTTTTCTGGCTAAGTTGTTAGTAATGGTAATCTCTCTAATGTGCTTAAAGACAGGCAAATCTACAGGGTTCCCATCTTCACTGGATGCCTGTGCTTCCTGCTTGGTCTGTTTTCAGGTGTCTTTGCCTGTTTGTTGCCCCCATGACTGCTGACATCCTGCCTTTTGGTGGAAACCACACTCTTCCTTGCCCATTGAGGGTTGGAAAATTGGATGACTAAACTCAATGAAGATAGAAGATAACATTTGTTCTACATGGGTGTCTTCATCACCTGCACTTGAAAGCAAGGCTGAGGTGCAGAAGGCACAAAATGTGGCCACATCCCTTGGCTGGCAAGTGGCCTATGAGCAATGTGAGCCTGAGTGGATGACACTGTGACACAGTTCAGGGTGCATCACAATGTTGCCCATTGTGACTGCAGGGCCAAAAGGAACCAGGGCTGAGAGGAACCTGGAGACATGCTGGGGTGGGGCCAGATGAGGGCCTGGAGAGAGCCTCCACCCACCCTCACAGGGCCTGGGGGAGACAGATTGAGGAGAGGCACCTGCCCCTCTCTCTTTGCAGAGTGGAATGATAGCTGATGACATCATTGTGAAAGTCACAGTACTACAGAGATGTTTGGTCATTCATCAGAGGCAGGCCTGTTGTGGGAAACTCAGGGCTCTGGTGAGGAAACCTGAGACTCTGCAAACTGGAACCGGGTTATCCTATGGGTGCCCTTTAGAACCCTCTGGGCATGCAGAGGAGGCTCTTCTCTGGTAATAGTTCCCACTTCTTACACTGGAATATGCTGCAGAAGCCTTACCCCTATGATGCAATGAGAATCCCACTCAGTAGTTTTGCAGTAACTAGCTGGTAGGTATGTCCCCGTAGGAACCTGAGGAGCAGTTCTGGGATTGGAATTTGAGGGTGTTTGATCAAAGGGCCAGAATCAAGCTGGATAAATAAAAAACACCTTTGGCTTAGGAGCACTTTCTCAGGGTATGGGTTTATCAAGGACCTTAGGGCATGGGGCAGACCCACTGCTGGGGTGGACCCATGTAGACTGGAAAAAATGATGCCCAACTCTCAGTAAGTTAGACATGACTTAGTTGTAGGAACATGTAGAGGATGGATAAAGAGGCCAAGGGAAGTTGTTGTGTGGGATGGAGACATCATGCGAGACCAGAAGGCCCCCTAGGGCCATGATCCACAGAGGACCCAGAGGGTACACCTTCCACCAGAGTCTCAGGAACATACCGGTAAGAGGGACCTGCATTCCTAAGAGGCGTCAGGGTGGTGTCCTCTGCAGGCTGGGTGTGATGGCAGGAAGGAGGTCCTTAGTTGGGCTCATTGATATTCCTGGGGAAAATGTGGCCCTGAAAAGATAGAGAACCAAATGGTGGCAGTGACCTGCAAAAGCCAGAGGGCACGGTTACCATGATAATCTCAGAGGAGCATCTGAGGCAGCTTGATCTGCAGGGAGTTGTGGGGAAGGTTAATAGAGGGTGGTATCAGAATAGACAGGCAGCCAACAAGGGTGCTGCTTGATATCCATGATAAGAAAGCAAGAATTGATGAGCAGGAGGCTGAGGGTGTTTAATTCAATACAAAGTCATGATCCCACTCTCAATTCCTAAACTTCAACCAAGTTTCATATCCCAGTTCTAGAGGAGTCCCTACCCCAGGAGGAAGGACCCTGGAACCTCATGGCAAGTATATGCTGGAACAATTCCTTCTGTCTTTCTGCCAAGGAGTCTACAGCTATTTACTTGGGGGACTGTACACTTGGAAAGGGAAACAGGCAGAATTTGGGGGAGTATTGACACTGGGTCTGAGCTGATATTGATGCCTATAGGCCTACAGAACCATCATGTCCCCATCACAGTGGGACTTACAGAAGCCGGGAATAAACCTGGACACATCACAGTGGAACCACCGGGTCCACAGACCCAGCCCTGTTTATCTCCCCATTCCCCAAGTGTTTAATTGGTATTGATGCACTGGCAGCTGGAGTAACCCCCACAATGGGTTCCAAGTCTCTGAAATAAGGGCTTTCATTGTCTGAAACCTCTGCAACTGACTTCATCCTGGCCAAATAAAAAATGATATTGAGTCCCAGGGTGGGTCTTATGAAAGGTACTGTAGGTATTGTAGGTGTAGCACTGCCATTAGAGAGCTGAAGGATGAGGGGTGGTGTTGGGGTTGCTTATTATCTTCATGTGACCCAGAAATCTGTCCCCAAAGAAGCCTGATGGGGCCTAAAGAATGAATGGGATTACTTCAGACTTGACAGAGTAGGAGTCACAATTGTAGCTGCCATGCTGGCTGGATATCACTGGTAGAGCAGATTGATAAGGCCTCAGGCACACAGTGTGCAGCTGTGGATTTGGTCAGTGCATTCCTTTCCACTCCAATGAGAAAATCTATACATGAATTGATTCATGTGGGATCCACAACATGTTTCTTTATAGTTGACCTCAGGGTTATTGTCACTGACCTGCCCTCTATAGTAGAGTCTTCAGAGATCTGAAGAACCCGGCATCCTATAGAATAGTAAATCAGCTCATTTCATCAACAACATCATGTTGACTAGGATGGATGAGTAGGAGGTGGAAAGTATGCTGAAGGCCTTGGCAAATAACGTGCTCTTCAGAAGATGGAAGATAAACCATACAGAGATTCAGGAGTGGCCCTTGCAGTGAAGTTTTATTCGTCCGGTGGTTGAGGACATCCAGGAGTTTCTCCTCCAGAGTAAAAGACAAACTGTTGCATCTTGCATCCTCACGACAAAGAAGGAAGCACACTGCCTGGTGAAACTCTTTGAGTTCTGACAACACCACATCCCACATCTATTGCTTTGGCCCACACTCTAGGAGAAATAGGAGGGGACTTACTTCAATTGGGCCTACCGAGGAAAAGACACTGTGGCAGATTCAGGCCATGAGGGAGCACCATCCCTCAGACCCACCTGGAGGTGTCAGTCGTGGGGAAAGATGCAGGATGGAGCTGAAACAAGCACCAGTGGGGAAGTCACACAGAGGGCCTGGGATTCGGGAGTAAGGCCGTGCCATCCACAGCAGAGCCATATGCCCCTGTTAGAAGCAACTTTTGGCATGTTACTGGCCCTGATAAGAGAATACTTGCCATGGGACATCAAACAACCGTGTGATTTCAAATGCCCATATGAATTGGCTTCTGTAACTCAGGAAGTCATAGATTGGACAGACCCCAAAGCATTCATCATGAGATGGAAATGGTCCATCTGGGTTGAGCATGAATCCTATGTTGACACCTCCAGAAAACACCCGAACCTGAAGTGGCACTAAACAACCAAGCAGACAAATTGAAGTTAGCCAGCCCTCAGCATGAGTCAGCCCAGGCCTGGCAGAATCAGTGCATCAGTGGAGCAACCACAGTGGCAGGGGTGAGGCTAAATATGGGTCCAGAAGCACTAACTGCCACCTTCCAAGACAGATCCAGCTGCTGCCACCTCTGAATGTCCAACTCATTAGCATTTGAGGCCAATGATGTGCCTCAAATGCTACATTTCTTTAGGTGACTAACTCGCTGATAAGTGATGAGTTGACTACATTGAGCCACTTCCATCCTGGAAGGGCCAGAGGTTCATCTTCACAGGGTTAGGCACCATTCCATGAGTGGGTTTTCCTGTCCTGCTCTCAGACCCTCAGTCAACACCATTCTCTGGGGACTGTTGACGTTCCTGATCCACAGGCTTGACATTGCTCTTAGCACACTGTCTTCCTGGGGGAACCCACTTGACAGGGAAGTAAGTGCAGCATTTTCACGGCCATGGGATCCACTGGTTCTATCACCATCTGCACCACCCAGGGTCTGCCAGCCACAAAGAATGCCGGACAGGTCTTCTACAGGCACAACTCAGTGCCAGTCTGGAGGAAGCACTCTGAGGGCTGGGTGCTGTCTTTCAGGGCATGGTGCATTTATTAAATCAGAGACATGTCTACAGTGCTGTGTTCTCAGTAGGAAGAACATGTGGGTCAAGAAACCAAGGAGTGGAAGTGGGTATGGCTCAATGTCTCATTCTTTGGATTCACCTGCTGTGGGATTTTGCACTTCTCATCTCCCAAACCTGTGCTCTGCAGGGTAGAAGGTCCTGGATTCTAAAGGAGGGTACTCTTCAATCAGGACAAATGAGAGCCCACTGAACAACACATTACTATTGCCCGCAGGGAGATTTGGACAGTATGTGCCCAGAGACTAGCAAGTGAGGAGTCCCCTCCTCTCCAGGCACAGGTAATAGATCCTAATCTCCAGGAGGAGGTTGGGCTGCTGTCACACAATGAGGGCAGGAGGAATGTGTGTGGAATCCAGTGATCCATTTGGGGGGGTCTCCTGGTTCAATTTTAAGTGTTAGTGGAATTGTCCAGCAACCAAGCCTGAGAGAATTTGATTTCCAAGGGCCCAGAAACCTCAGGAAGGATTTGAGACATGCTCCCGGATAATCTCCCAAGGCCCCACTCCTGTGCTCTGACATCCTCAGCAGCATTGGTGCAGATGCCCTGCTTCCCACGGGCTGTTCCCAACCAGTGATGGGTGACAAGAGGGACACTAAGGGAGACCCATTTCTGGAAGACAAGGGCCAACTGTGGCTGGAGGACTCCTCCATGGCCTTGCTCAACTCTTCTTAGATTGCCTGTGATTTAGAATGTGTCCAACAAACACTCTCCTTCTGTCCCTCACTTGGTGGTCACGCTTGCATCTCAGTCTGCTGCCCTTCCCAGGGTTTCCTGGATCTTTTCTCATATTGTCTGGCAGGTGTGTCCTCTAATAAAATACTGCAACTTTAACCTCATGTCATCTGCTTCTTGGAGAATATGGACCAACAAATCATTTCCATTTACACAATGGTGACCTCTTACTTATTCCAGTTTGTAAAATCCTTTTGTTTATCCACCTTCTTCCACCTGCAGTGGCTCCAGTGTTGCTGGTATTTGTATTGTTTTCTTTGAGTCAATTGATGTTCATTGTTTCAAGCCATTAAGTCTTTGGGTAGTTTGTTACACAGCAACAGGTAACTAATAAACCTCTCCTATATTTCCATTATTCCATAGTGGTTATCTACATCTGATTCATTTCCTTCTATTTTTATAATATTATCCATACATGATGTTTCCCCTTTCTCTACACCTATTCTCTTCTTGATTTTTCTCTTCCTTCCCACCACTTTTCCTTTTCTCATGAAATATTCCTAACATATAAAATAACCCTATGTAGTTATGACATATAAAGCATTTTCTGAATCTGTGTGTTAAAAGTTTAATGCCACAGTATATGGGATACAAGTAAAGAACAGGAAGCTATTAACAGAGTCTGAGTAAAAAGTGCCTGTTGTCAAGACAGTGACTTAATAATTGCAGTTTTTGCCATTACAAGAATTCTTAGCAAGAACTAAGCCAATTGTAATTATCCATGTGATGGAGAGGACCAGAATGCTATGAAAGTGGCCTTGACTAGAAATAAGTCATTTGATCCTTGGCTCACTGGCATCTCCATAGATTTTCAGTGTACAATGTTCAGTCTGATGTGCAAGGTAATTCCATCTTGCAAAGGATTTGATGTGTTGCATTTTACCACACATACACCTGAATTAAACTTTTACAGAATTGGAAATGCACGTTACTGATCAAAATAAACGGAAAAGATTATTTATGAATAACCAGTGATAGAATAGCAAATAGGAATGGAAAACACAATGGCATTGCTTAAAAAATACTGTAGAAGCACAGAATAGCAGTTATTTAGAATCATAGTGATGCCCAAATCATGTCTACCACATCTCATTAAAAACCAGAGCAAAAGATATCAAGTTTATTATGGAATTCCCACCCAATAGCCAGTTTTGAAAATCTTATTCCTAGATTGGAGCTAACCATTTTGGGCTACTGTATCCAACCAAAGTTACTGACATCATGCTAAGCCAGATGTGTTGACTGAGGTATGAGATTCATATTTTTTCTATCTTAAAAGCAATCTGATTTGCAAATATTTTTTTTTCTTTTTTCTTTCTTTTTTTTTTTTTGAGACGGAGTCTCGCTCTGTCACCCAGGCTGGAGTGCAGTGGCCGGATCTCAGCTCACTGCAAGCTCCGCCTCCCGGGTTCACGCCATTCTCCTGCCTCAGCCTCCCAAGTAGCTGGGACTACAGGCGCCCGCCAACGCGCCCGGCTAGTTTTTTGTATTTTTTAGTAGAGACGAGGTTTCACCATGTTAGCCAGGATGGTCTCGATCTCCTGACCTCGTGATCCGCCCGCCTCGGCCTCCCAAAGTGCTGGGATTACAGGCTTGAGCCACCGCGCCCGGCCGATTTGCAAATATTTTTAAAGATGATATTTGAATGAGAAAATTGGCATTTGGGGCATTCTTAAACTAAATTTGAGACATCTTAGCAAAACAAATACTTATTTTTAAGGCTCTATTGTTATGGCACTGAAGTCTTGGAACTATTTGATCTAGTTACCATAAGTTCTCAACTGTGTTGCAACTCATTCACGAGAATATTGTTATTAAAGGTATTTGCAAGAAAAACTCAGAGATACTATAGTATCTCCTTTCTGTGTCTCAAACATTTTTCACCTCAATACCCAAGGCTCTGCGATGTCTCAAATTTTAATCATTACTTTAAAAAGAGAAGTTTAAAGCATTAAAGAATTATAATCAGATGAAAGAAGATTTGGATTTATAAAATTCTGAAACTATAATTTTAATTTTGCTTTTAACATATATGCAAATTCTTTGATACTCTCCACTTTCCAGAGGTACAGCTTAATTCCCTCCCTGTGAATGTGGCCTGGACTTAATGATTCACTTCTAACTAATGGAGTAATGTTGACATAACAGTTTGTGACTCTTGGTGTAAAACAAAAAACTTACCATAGCTTCCACCCTTGCTCTCTCTGTCTCTGGGATCATGAACTCTGGGGGAAGCCGGCTGCTGTGTCATAAGCAGACCTGTGGAAAGGTCCATGTGGCTAGGACCGACGCCTCCTAGGACCAGACAACAAGAAACTGAGGCCTTTTCCAACAGCAATGTGAGTGAGCCATTTTTCATGCAAATCTCCAGCCCAGCTGAGCCCTCAGATGATGCAGCCCTAGACTGACAACTGGACTGCAACCTTGTGAGAGGCCCTGAGCCAGAAGCACCGCGGGAAACCTCTCCTGGATTCCTGAGCATTGGAAACTGTGGGAGATGATCAATATTTGTTGCTTTGAGCTGGTAAATTTTCAGTAATTTGTAATGTAACAGTAAAAAAATGAATACAGTTTCACAAGAGAGGATGAATAATTGCACTTTAATTTTCATTTGCTCTAAATTTATTAGTATTATTGTTATCATCATTATTATTGAAACAGGGTCTTGCTCTGTCACTCAGGCTGGAGTGCTGTGGTAGGATAACAGCTCACTGCAGCCTCGACCTCCTGGGCTCAAGTGATCTTCTTACCTCAGCTGTTGGAGTGGCTGGGAGTACAGACATGCACCACCATGCCTGGCTAAAATTTTTATATTATTGGTAGAGACAAGGGTTTTGCCATGCTGCCTAGGCTGATCTTGAACTCGTGAAATCAAGCTCTCTGCCTAACTCTGCCTCCGAAAGTGCTGAGATTACAGGCATGAGCCACCACAACCGACCTAAATTAATTATAAAATATTAAACATGTCATTTGGTTTTAAGAAGTAAGAAGAATTTCCATGGCTAAATAGGATGTATTTTATTATCATTCACAATTATTGCTTTATTTGAACTTCAATTTCCAACGGTGTCCCAATTAAACTCAAAAGAAAGACCCAAGCCATGCTAGGCTGATTCCATCATCGCCCCCCATGATAGGTGTGTGCGCCTGGTCATTCACCTGACCCCAGTTAATCAACCAACAATAATGTAGGTCCTGCCTTGAAGGGATTTTTACATATATAATTAAGGTCCTAAATCAATTGACTTTAAGACAGGGATTATCCTTGGTCGGGTTGTCCTCATTTGGCAAGCCCTTGAAAGGACCGGGTTCTTTCTGATCATAGAGATTGGCAGTGTGAGACGGATTCAGTGTGAGGGAGTTCCTCCACTGTGGGTTTTAAAAATGAAGGGGCTGTGTGGCAAAGAATGCTGGTGGGCGTCAGGAACTGATAGCAGCCTCTCTCTACCTTGACAGCAGGCAAGGAACAGGAACGTTAGTCCTACAACTGGCAGAAACTGAATTCTGTCACCTCTGTATAAGCCTGAAAGAGGTCCTCAAAATGAAAACATAACTTTGGGAAACCCTAAACAGAGAACCCTCCAATCATGTTCGGATTTCTGACTGAGGAACTGTAAACAAATAAACAAGTGTTGTGTGGTTAGGCGTGGTAGCTCATGCCTGTAATCCTAAGGTTTGTGGGAATGACGCAGGAGGATTACTTGCAGCCAGGAGTTAGAGACTAGCCTGGGCAATTTGAGGAGACCTTCCTCTCCACAAAAAAATTTTTCTTTTTTTTAAATTTACCTGAGCATGGTGGTACTTGCCTGCAGTCCTAGCTACTCCGGAGACTGAGGCAAGAGGACCTCTAGAGGCCAGGAGTTTGAGGCTGCGGGGAACCATGATTATGCAACTACACTTTACCCTGGATAACAGGAGGAGGCCATGTCTCTAAAAATAAATAAATAAAATAAATGGGTGCTGTTTAAAGCCAATGTTTGTGGTAA
Source organism: Rhinopithecus bieti (assembly GCF_001698545.2). NCBI lineage: Eukaryota > Metazoa > Chordata > Mammalia > Primates > Cercopithecidae > Rhinopithecus > Rhinopithecus bieti. The sequence continues at coordinate 579,473 of NW_016804706.1, forward strand.
TTTGTTATGCAGTCATATAAAATTCATACACAGACTCAACAGACACATAGAATGAATTTATAAATTGATATGCACACTACATGCATAAAATAACATATTTCCTTTTCCAGTATTTTCATTCTATAATTTTCTGTGATGCAATTAAATTTTAGTACAATCATATGTCATTCAACTAGTCAACAAAAATTAATTTAGTGCCTACGCTGAACCAGGTATGCCCTCATATGCTCATATGCCTGACATTCTAGATGCTTCACAAGACCGAGATGGAGCCACTGGAGTGTTTTAGGTGAAGAAATGACACACTGTGACTCGCAGTAGCAGGACCACTCAGGTGGCAGGTCATGGGACAGTGCTAGAGCCACAATTCAGGAGTGACAGGGTGATGGGGACTAAGGGGAGAGGAGGGCCTGAGGGATGAGAGGGATGGAGGGAAGGGCTGGAGAAGCAGGAGGTGAGGAAAAGGAGCAGAGGGACAGAATTTGAAAGCGGCAGAATTCTTAGGTTTAAACACATTGTTTTATAAATTTTTAATACATCCATCTACAGAGCCTAGCAGGGTGTTCCTTACATTTGGCCTTTAACACCACATGCAGGACTGCCAAAAAATTAATTGCTTTTTCTTCTTTATTTTTCAGGTTTAAAAAAATACTAGGTGTTCCAATAAAATATGCACACTACTTAGATGTAGATACTTCCTAAAACAGGAAGTGCATGAGCACTGGTGAGGGGCATTGTGACTGCATTGAACACTTGCAACTTTGAGGTGAATGAATGCACTGGCTCCTGGTTGCAACATACAATAACACATTGTGCTACTTTGTATTGAGGAGATGTCCTGGACTCACACAGAAACTCAGGGCTATAGAATGAAGGTAATTTTAGAATACAACAAGATACAGATACATAGTCTGGGAAAGCAAAACTTAGGAGCTCTGCGAGTTGTCAGTTGTAATGCATTTAGACACATTTACATATCAAGGGGACAAAGTAACATTTTTTACACATAAGATTCCTGATAATTCAGGGGTTACCAAGATTCTACTACTCACTGCAGCTAATAAAAAGGAAACTGGTCTCCGTTCTATTTCGTATGCTCAGCTACGACTTTTCCAGAGAAGGAAGAGGAGGAGGCGGACGAGGAGGAGGAGGAGGAAGGAGAAAAAAGAGGAAGAGGAGGAGAAGGAGAAGAAGGAGAGGAAGAAGAGGAAGAAGAAGGAGGAGGAGGGGGAGGAGGAGGAGGAGGAAAAGGAGGAGGAGAAGAAGAAGAAACTGTCTCTATACCTTCATTCTCAGGACAAGTTCATTCTCTGGCACCAAGCTCCTTGGGGTGAGTTTTCTTCCAAAAGAGTCCAGGGGAGTCCAGGTATGCAGTGGGAGGCAGAAAGTTCAGTCAAGGGACGGAGATTTCGGAATGAGAACTGAAGGGAGATGGACTCGGTCCCTGCCGACGGTTTCTCACTGGTTTCTCAGTCCCCGGGCGAAGACTCAGGGAGACATTGAGATACACCCTGCACAGTAGGAGGAGGGTGAGGGCAAAGTCCCAGGGCCCCAGGAGTGGCTCTCAAGGGCTCAGGCCCCGAGGCGGCGTCTGGGGTGGGGAGGCTCCCCATCTCCCCAGAGTTTCTCCTTCTCTCCCAACCCATGTCAGGTTCCTCTTCCTGGATACTCATAACGCGGCCCCATTTCTCACTCCCATTGTGTGCGGAGTTTCTAGAGAAGCCAATCAGTGTCGCCGCGTTCCGGTTCTAAAGTCCCCATGCACCCTCCGGGACTCAGATTCTCCCCAGACGCGGAGGTTGGGGTCATGGCGCCCCGAACCTTCCTCCTGGTGCTCTCAGGGGCCCTGGCCCTGACCGAGACCTGGGCGGGTGAGTGCGGGGTCGGGAGGGAAAGGGTCCCTGCGGGGAGCAGCGAGAGGCCGGTACCGCTGGGGCGCAGGACCTGGGGAGTTGTGCCCGGAGGAAGGTCGGGCGGATCTCAGCCCCTCCTCGTCCCCAGGCTCCCACTCCTTGCGGTATTTTAGCACCGCTGTGTCGCGGCCTGGCCGCAGGGAGCCTCGGTACAGGTACATCGCGGTGGAGTACGTGGACGACACGCAGTTCCTGCGGTTCGACAGCGACGCCGCGATTCCGAGGATGGAGCCGCGGGCGCCGTGGGTGGAGCAAGAGGGACCGCAGTATTGGGAGCGGACCACAGGGTACGCCAAGGCCAACGCACAGACTGACCGAGTGGCCCTGAGCAACCTGCTCCTCCGCTACAACCAGAGCGAGGCCGGTGAGTGACCCCGACCGGGGTCGCGGGTCACGACCACTCCCCATCAGCCACGGACCGTCCGGGTCCCTCAGAGTCTCCGGGTCCGAAATTCACTGTGAGGCTGCGGGACCCGCCCAGACCGTCCACCAGGGAGAGTCCCAGGCGCCTTTACCGGGTTTCATTTTCAGTTTAGGCCAAAATCCCAGCGGGTTGGGCGGAGAGAGGGCGCGGCTAGCTGGACGGGGCTGACTGCAGGGATCGGGCCAGGGTCTCACACCCTCCAGGGAATGAATGGCTGCGACATGGGGCCCGACGGACGCCTCCTCCGCGGGTATCACCAGCACGCCTACGACGGCAAGGATTACATCTCCCTGAACGAGGACCTGCGCTCCTGGACCGCCGCGGACACGGTAGCTAGGATCACCCAGCGCTTCTATGAGGCAGAGGAATATGCAGAGGAGTTCAGGACCTACCTGGAGGGCGAGTGCCTGGAGTTGCTCCGCAGATACCTGGAGAACGGGAAGGAGACGCTACAGCGCGCAGGTACCAGGGGCCATGGGCGCCTTCCCCATCTCCTGTAGATCTCTTGGGATGGCCTCGCACAAGGTGGGGAGGAAAGAGGGATTAATGCTAGAATATCGCCCTCTCTCTGGTCCTGAATGGGAAGAATCTTTCTGGCTTTCCAGATCCTGTACCAGAGAGTGACTGTGAGAGTCCACCCTGCTCTCTGGGACAATTAAGGGATAAAGTCTCTGAGGGAATGAAGGGAAGACAGTCCCTGGAATACTGATCCGCGATCCCCTTTGAGCCCTCCAACAGCCTTGGGCCCCGTGACTTTTCCTCTCAAGCTTTGTTCTCTGCACACTGAATGTGTGTGGGGCTCTGATTCCAGCTCTTCTGAGTCCCTTGGCCTCCACTTAGGTCAGGGCCAGAAGTCCCTGCTCCCCCCTCAGAGACTCGAACTTTCCAAGGAATAGGAGATTTTCCCAGATGCCTGTGTCCAGGCTGGTGTCTGGGTTCTGTGCTCCCTTCCTCACCCCAGGTGTCCTGTCCATTCTCAGGACGGTCACATGAGCACTGCTGGGGTTTTTCATGAGGAAGGCAAAGTACTTGAATTTTCTGACTCTGCTCAGATCCTCCAAAGGCACACGTTGCCCACCACCCCATCTCTGACCGTGAGGCCACCCTGAGGTGCTGGGCCCTGGGCTTCTACCCTGCGGAGATCACACTGACCTGGCAGCGGGACGGGGAGGAACAGACCCAGGACACGGAGCTCGTGGAGACCAGGCCTGCAGGGGATGGAACCTTCCAGAAGTGGGCAGCTGTGGTGGTGCCTTCTGGAGAGGAGCAGAGATACACGTGCCATGTGCAACACGAAGGGCTGCCCCAGCCCCTCACCCTGAGATGGGGTAAGGAGTGAGACGGGATAAGGAAGGGGATGAGGGGTCGCGTCTCTTCTCAGGGAAAGCAGGAGCCCTTCTGCAGAGTCAGGGCTGAGGCTTGGGGTCAGGGGCCCTCACCTTCCTCTCCTTTCCCAGAGCCATCTTCCCAGTCCACCATCCCCATTGTGGGCATCATTGTTGGCCTGGCTGTCCTAGCAGTTGTGGTCACTGGAGCTGTGGTTGCTGCTGTAATGTGGAGGAGGAAGAGCTCAGGTAGGGAAGGGGTAAGGAGAGGAGTCTGAATTTTCTTGTCCTACTGGGGGTTGCAAGCCCCAGGTAGAAGGGTGTCCTGCCTCGTTACTGGGAAGCACCATCCACACACACAGGCCTACCCAGCCTGGGCCCTGTGTGCCAGCTCTTACTCATTTGTAAAGCACTTGTGAAAATGAAGGACAGATTCTTCACTTCAATGATTGTGGTGGTGGGGACCTGATTCCCAGCAGTCACAAATCACAGGGGAAGATCTCTGCTGATGACAGACCTCAGGAGGGCAGTTGGTCCAGGACCCACATCTGCTTTCGTCGTATTTCCTGATGAAGTAAATGTGTAATCTGCAGTTACACATTTCTGGAAACTTCTCTGGGATCAACAACTAGGAGGTTGCTCTAGGACCTTATGGCCCTGGCTCCTTTCTGGCCTCTCACAGGACATTTTGTTTCCACAGATAGAAACAGAGGGAGCTACTCTCAGCCTGCAAGTAAGTATGAAGGAGGCTGATCCCTGAGATTGTTGCGGTATTGGTCAGGAGCCCATGAGGGAGCTCACCCACCCCACAGTTCCTCTAGCCACATCTGTGGGCTCTGACCAGGTCCTGTTTTTGCTCTACCCCAATCATTGACAGTGCCCAGGGCTCTGGTGTGTCTCTCACAGCTAATAAAGGTGACACTCCAGGGCAGGGGCCCTGATGTGAGTGGGGTGTCGGGAGGAACAGAGGGGACTCAGCTGTGCTATGGGGTTTCTTTGACTTGGATGTCTTGAGCATGAAATGGGCTGTTTAGAGTGTGACCCATCACTGTGACTGATATGAATTTGTTTATGAATATTTTCTCTATAGTGTGAGACAGCTGCCTTGTGTGGGACTGAGAAGCAAGATTTGTTCATGTCTCCCTTTTGTGACTTCAAGAAGCCTGAATTCTCTTTCTGCAAAGGTGCCCAAATGTGTCTTCACCCCTGTTAGCATAATGTGAGGAGGTGGGGAGACCAGCCTACCCCCACGTCCACCATGACCCCCTTCCCCGCACTACCCTGTGTTTCTACCCAATTACCTTTCCTGTTCCAGAGACATTGGGGCTCGAATGTCTTTATCTCTGTCTCAACTTCATGGTGTACTGAGCTGCAACTTCCTGTTTCCCTATTAAAATTAGAATCAGGCCGGGCGCGGTGGCTCAAGCCTGTAATCCCAGCACTTTGGGAGGCCGAGACGGACGGATCACGAGGTCAGGAGATCGAGACCATCCTGGCTAACACGGTGAAACCCCGTCTCTACTAAACCCCGTCTCTACTAAAAAATACAAAAAACTAGCTGGGCGGGCGCCTGTAGTCCCAGCTACTCGGGAGGCTGAGGCAGGAGAATGGCGTAAACCTGGGAGGCGGAGCTTGCAGTGAGCTGAGATCCGGCCACTGCACTCCAGCCCGGGCGACAGAGCGAGACTCCGTCTCAAAAAAAAAAATAAATAAATAAAATAAAATAAAATAAAATAAAATTAGAATCTGAGTATAAATTTACTTCTTTAAATTCTTGCCATGAGAGGTTGATGAGTTAATTAGAGGAGGAGATTACTAACATTTGAGAGACAAAATAAATGGAAGACCTGAGAACCTTCCAGAGTCTATGTTTCCTGTGCTGATCTGTTGCAGGGCAGGAGAGTAGATGGGGCTGTGCCGGGTGGGTACTCAGGCCACTGTGGGCTTTATCTGGTCACTGTTCAGCCAGGTCATCTTTGCTGCTCTAGTGGCCTTGGTCCTACAGCAGAACCTTTTCCCAGCAGGACCTGTGATCTCAGGGACTCAAATGTTATTTAGGGCAGTCCCTGCACACAGAAGTCCTTGTGGTATCAAGAGACTGATTTTTCAGACCTGTCCAGCACTTGCCCTCCTTCCAGGCTCTTTCCTGGATTGTATTTTCCATCTTTTCACCAGCCTTCTTATAGGAACCAGATTGTGACATTTGCAGAGAGGAGGGGTCCCATAGTTTCTCATCATAGTTAATTTTCTGTTGGAACTCCTCTTCTGCTCTCCTACTCTTCTTCCTGCCCTGAGTTGTAGTAATCCTAGCACTAGCTCCAATCCAACTCATGGATTTGTAAAGCAGAGTCTTAATTTAGATTCATATGTAGTTGGAAAATTGGACTTATAAGCCTAAGATTATCTTTCCTGAAGAGAGAAATATGGTTGTGTGCTGCAGTGTGCAGGAGGGTTGGTGTGGGAGGAGGAATGAGGGGAGGGAGGGCACTGAAGCAGCACTGGTGACAAAAGCACTGGTGGCACTGATGTTAGTGTGAGAGGATGTTGTGCTGTAGCTGCCACAAACAGCTGTAGCAGCCACAAAATAGCATTTGGCTCGAGGCTACATTAATAAAGACATTGCCTTTTGGATAGGGAGGTACTCTACGGTGAGCTTTCATTGAACTGACATTTGTTATCTGCTAGGTATATGACGGTTTTGCATTTGGAAAACATCTTTAAACTAAAAACAGAAAAAATTCTGGCCTTGTGGCATGTATGTTCTAGAGAGAAGAGGCAGACGCAACTATAAGCAGAGTACGGAAGGCAAATTCTTGTGTTAGAAAGTGGCAGGTGCTGTGGAGTGAGTCATCCAGAGTGTGGGCTGTGGGGACAGGGAAGGTGGCTGTTGTGCTATGTAGTCAGCATGGGCCTTGTTGCAAATGTGACCTGCAAGGAAAGACTTTTCTTTTTTTCACAGTTGGCAGAGCTAACTGTGGCTTTAATTTGGGGGAAAAAAAGAAAGAAAGAAAGAGAGAGACAGAGAGAGAGAAAGAAAGAAAGGAAGAAAGAGAGGGAGAGAGGGAGGAAGAGAGAGAGAGAAAGAGAGAGAGAGAGAGAAAGAAAGAAAGAAGAAAAAAAACATTTACTTTGTAGCTGAATGCATATGCAAGTGGGAGTACCCCAGGCAGTAAACTCCTGCCATGGGTGGGCTGAGGGCAAAGACTGAGCCTCAGGTGGGTCTCCTGTTCCCTATGCTCCCCTGCACAGCAGCCTCTCCTACAGGCCCTGGGGCAGTCACAGGAAGGGGCAGGCTGGGAGTGGCTGCTGTGGCCATTCACTTAGGCAGGACATCCAAGGTCTTGGACACCAGCTTTCTGTCCTGGGTCTCAATTTTCCTCATAACCATGACCCTGGAGTAGCTGGTGTGGCTGAAGGAGCTGGAGCCCCTGCCAGAGCCAAATCTGGAGCCCAGGCTGTAGCTGAGGCCAGGGCTTGTGAGGGCCCCATAGGCCAAGCTCAGCCTACCTGAGTAGCCACTGGTGGTCTTCGTGTGGATGCTCATGTTCCAGCCAGCTTTCCCTGCCCTGCAGCAGCTTCCTGTAGGTGACGATCTCGATGTCCAGGTCTGCTTGATGTTCATCAGCTCCTGGTACTCGCACAGCTGCTGCGCCATGTCCTGCTTTGCCCACTGCTGGGTGGCCTCCAGCACAGACAGCTTGGCTTCCTTAATGGCCAGCTCCTGATGCTGCTCTGCATCCGTGATGGCGGCCTGCAGGGAGGCCCACTGGTTTTTGAAGCTGTCAGTCTCAGCCTGGAGCCAGCTGAGGTTCCAGGTCATCTCTGAGATCTCCGTCTTTGTGTGACACAAGTTGTCCAGTGCTTTCCAGCCAGCGCCTGCAGTTCTTCATACTTGACCTGGTGCAGGCTCAGCCCCAGCCCAGCTTTGGTTGGTGGTCTTTTCTTGCTGGGCCTCAACCTCAGCGATGATGCTGTCCATGTCCAGGGAGTGACTATTGTCCATGGACAGCACCACAGATGTGTCCGAGATCTGGGACTGCAGCTCCAGGATCTCCTGTTCATACAGCCGCCTGAGGAAGTTGATCTCGTCATTCAGCCCTTCCAGGCGAGACTCCTGCTGTACCTCATTTATGTTAGCTTCAGCCACATCCTTCTTGATGAGGATAAATTCATTCTCCTTCTCTGTATTAATATTGATCTTATCCTTGTACTAGTTCTTGAAGTCTTCCACCAGTCCCTGTGTGTTGCCAAACTTCGCCTCTGGTTTCAGCTTCTCCTGACCCATGGTGTCCAGCTGCTGCTGAATGTTGATGTAGCTCTCAATCATGCAGTCCATCTTCCTCTGAGCCATCTTTTGCTGCTTCAGGAGGCTCCACTTGGTCTCCGGGATTTTGTTCTATTGCTCCAGGAACTGCAACTTGTTGATGAAGGAGGCAAATTTGTTGTTGAGGGTCTTGATCTGGTCCTTCTCCTGGGTGCACATGGCCTGAATGTTGGGGTCCACCTCCAGCTTAAGGGGCCTCAGTAGGTTCTGGTTGACCATGATGGCTGTGATGCCCCCCATACCACAAGCCCCACCATAGCCTCCACCCAGACCCTTGCCATGCCCAAGCTACCCCAAAAGCTGCTGCCACTGCTGCCCACTTAGAAGAAGCTCAAGGAGCTGATGTGGGTACCAGGCCTACTCGTGTAGGAGCAGCTGCTGAAGGCCTGGGGGCCAGATTGGAATACTTTGTAGGACTTCTGTGTCACCCTAATGGACATGGTGGGGGCAAGTGGGCTGAGCCAGACAGAGATTCAAGGAGGAGCAGAGAAGCTTCTAGGTCTTGAAGGACAATTTGAAGGACATGAGGAGATATCTAAGAGGATGTCTAGAAAAGTTCTTTCCAGGCTGGGGAGCCTCCCGTGAAAATGCACTAGGGCAGGAAGGTATCTGTCTTTTGGGAAGTGAGAAGAGTCCAGAAGGGCTGGACAGAGAGTAACTGAGATGAGGTCAGAGGTGTGGCCAGAGCAGGTAGGCCTGGAGAGTGTGGGCAGGGTTTTCACTTTTGCTCTGAGTGAGATGGTGAGTTACAGTACAGTTTTGAAAAGTGGGACATGGTAGGACTTACTCTTCAAAAGCTTCTCTCTGGCTGCCCTATTGAGAACAGAATTGAGAGGTGGGGGACAAGTGAGGCAGTAGAGAAAACAGTGGGAAAGGCATGTAACATTTCAGGATAGAGACATCGGTTACCTTGACCTGGGTGTGACCAGTGAAAATAATGAGAAGTGATGGGATTCTGGATGCATCATAGCATTTGCTAATGGATTGTATCTGTGTTCTGAGAAAGAAGAATCAAAGACAGCCATGGTTTTAGACTATGAGAGTAGAAGGGTGGAGTTGCTGTCAGTGGAAATGGAGAGACTCTGGCAGGAGTATACAGGGGAGAGGGCATCTCAGGCATTCATTAGAGGAGATGTCTACAAGGAATGCAGTTGAGGAACCCAGATGGCTCTGTAGCTACAGCTTCATCATCAAATTACTCTCCTGCTTCCACACCCCTGATCCCCTGTATCTCAGAGCCAGAGCACCAATTATACACACACACACACACACACACACACACTCTTTAAGTTCTAGGTTACATGTGCACAACGTGCATGTTTGTTACATAGGTATACCTGTGCCATGTTGGTTTGCTGCACCCATCAACTCATCATTACATTAGGTATTTCTCCTAATGCTATCCCTCCCCCAGCCTCCCTCCCCCCGACAGGCCCTGGTGTGTGATGTTCCCCTCCCTGTGTCCATGTGTTCTCATTGTTCAACTGCCACTTATGAATGAGGACATGCAGTGTTTGGTTTTCTGTCCTTGTGATATTTTGCTGAGAATGATGGTTTCCAGCTTCATCTATGTCCCTGCAAAGGACATGAACTCATAGTTTTTCATGGGCTGCATAGTATTCCATGGTGTATACTCAGAGCACCAATCCTTTCCTGAGCTATCTGCACAGGTATGTGAAAGGGAAGTTATGATTTCCAATTTGTTATAATAAATCACAGATTAATATTGTTCTTTCTTGGATAATTAAGGGAATGATAAGATAATGGGTAACTAAAACACTTATTAAGAATACTACAATAATGAAAATATTTTGATTAATCTAAAAAGACAAGAAAAGAAAAACAATGGAACAAATAAAGAGCTAATATTAGAAAACAGCAAATGACAAGGTGGACTTAAACCCAATCAGGGCAACAATGACATTAAAGATAATGAACTCAAGCACCCCAATTACAAGACAAATAGTGCAGAGGGGTAAAAATAAATAAACAAACAAGCAAATAAATAAATAAATAACCATAGGCTATTTATAAAAGACATACTATCAGTGGCAGATACTGAAAAGTTGAAAGTAAAAGGATAGAAAAGAAATACCAGACAAACATTCATGAAAAACCACAGGGAGATGCCATTTAGAAAAACTACAGGACGTGAATCTCCTGAGACATAGAGTACCTATAGACAGCTTATAACATATCTGCTTTCTTTTTTTTCAGAGACAAGGTCTTGCTCAGTTGCCCAGACTGAAATGCAGTGGTGATCATAGCTGAGCTGACTGTAACCTCCAACTCCTGGGTTCAAGCAATTCTCCTTCTCAGCCCCCCAAGCAGCTAGGACTACAGGCACACACCACTACACCTGGCTATAACGTCCTTAATGTAGTTTCTTATTTGCTATGGTATGATCCATGAAACAATATCATGCCATGTATTTGTCATGCAGTAGGTACACAACAAATACTAGCTGAATGAAGAAATAAAACCACCCAGTAATTCAAGCCACATTCACAATTATATTTTGCAGATGAAGAGCAACATCCCAGACAAGTAAAGTAAAATAAATTGAATTAGGTCATCCAGAACAGAACCAGGAATGCACACTCCATTCCCTGTACTCAAGAAATCAGAGCTCTACTGGGGTAATAGCAGGTATCATGCAGGTCAGATATGCTAATTACTAGAATTAGAATGGATACATTTCAAAATATGCTAAAGAAAGGGTGTGGAAGGATTAACTGAATGCAGAGATAAAGGAAGAAAACTGATTTGTTTAAAAGATGGATACAGTCTTTAAAGAAAAAACATTTTTTAAAAAAGAGAGGCCTTATTTGGACCAAAGCAGAGATGAGCTGAAGTGTCAGGTGGGAAAATGCCTAAGTGCAGCTTCCAGACCCAAGGGAGAACCAAAAGTCCTGGGACATTTTCGGTTGTCATGTGGGAACTGGTGGGAGGGGGTGAGTGGGGTGTGCCAGGAAACCTCCCACAATGCACAGGGCAGGCCGCTCCACAAGGGATTTTCTATCCCAAACTGTTAATAGTGCTGCTGTTGAGAAACCCGCCCCAGAGGTAAGCACAGTAACTGTCCACCTCGCAGTTGAAGAAACTGAGGCACCAGGAGGGAAAGTGCCAGTGAGACCAGAGCTGCAGGTTGAAGCCAGGTCATCTGGTTGCAGGGTCCATGCTACCCCAGTTAAGTCAGGGACCCAGGAGATGACCAGAAACAAGCCCAACTGCATGGTGCTTGCATGGCCTGTTGGCACCACCTGGTGTTGGTACTGGGCCTATGGCTTCAAGAGGCTTGCGGGAGGCGGGGGCGGTGAAGAAAAATCAGGTTTGGGTAAGAAATCTTCGTATCCTCTCAGGGATACTCCTTCCTCAGGCTCTCCAGATTTCAAGCTATGACTTCGCTCAAAAAAAAAAAAAAATAATATCCACATTGATTCTCCCTCCCACCCCGCTTCTCCCAGTGATTTGCTCTCTAGGAAACTGATTTGCTTTCCAGGAAAACCGATTTGGCTTTCTCCCCCAGGCGCACCAGGGGGCGGTATTAAAAAGGGGGACCAGCGGGTGGCAAGGCTAGGAGCAAAACTTGCCAATAATTTTATTTTTTTTGTCACCCTACGGCTTTAGGGAAAGGGAAGGGTGTGGAGGTGAAGGGTCTTTGTCGGGGCCTCCGGCAAAAGGAGGCGGGAGAGAAGATTCACCCCTGGTGGAAAGGGTTTTCTCGCGCGGGAGGTTTCCTGCAGTGCCCGGGGACAAGAGTGGAAGGCCTGGGGAAGTGCATTTGGCAAGCGCGCCCCCGCTTGGGAGCCGGGGCTTTTATGTCCCTGGGCCTGGGAGTGGGCGGGCAGTGGGCGGAAACATAGGGCGTCGGGGTGGGGCGGGGTTTAGGCCCCTGGGTAGGCGGATTTCCGGTTTTCTCCAGGGGGAAGGTCGGGTTTGCGGGGGCCTTGGGTTTTGCAGTTCGGAAACCGTGTCCTTTCCCGGTGGGGGAAAGTCGGGACCCATGGGAAGTAACCCGGAACTGCGGCCCCATCCTTGCCTGGTCCAAACACCCAGCCCTCAGCAATCTCCTCCTGTGACTCCATCAACATCAGCAAGTCCCTCCAAGAAACAAAACATTTACTCCCTCCACCTGCAGCTCAGCGTTCTTCCCTTCCCAGCCCTGAGCAGGCAGCTCCTAACTGGAGAGCCCATCAGGAAGCCCTGGGGCTCGCAGGCCCAGCATCAAAACATGTGGCTGCCACGGGTGTGCACCTGACCTGACCCTAGGGAGCCCCATGCTGGAGGAGGCCTGGTGTCCCCTGAATCCCTGAACTCACCCAGGCCCATGACCTGCACTTGGGCCACCCTGCTCCTGCCTGGTCCATTAACCCCTGGAAACTCAGCTCCACCCCAGGGCCGCTGTGTGGTGAGACCGCAAGGGCCTTCCTACCCCGTTTCTAGCAGGGATTCCACCCAGGTCACTACCCTGGCAGCTGACAGTGGATCTTATTCTCCATGTGGAGTAGGGGTTTTCTTGAGACACTTCAGCCTGAGGCTACCTCTGCCCCTCTCCCCTTTGCACCCTGAGATCACCACTGCCACAGCCATATCTCCCACCAGACCCTCCCAGAGAAGGGGCCCCAAATCATCTGTGGAACTGACTTTACCCTAATATCAAAGTCAGACAAAGACTCACAAGAAAAGAATACTACAGACCAGTATCAACAATAAACATAAATGCAAACATCCTTAACAAACATTGGCAAACTGAATACAATACCATATAAAAAAGGATTACACTCCATGACCAGTGGGATTCATCCCAGGAATATAAGGTTGGCTTAACATTTGGAAATCAATTAATGTAATGCACCATATTAATAGAATAAAGGACCAGAGTGATATAATTATAGATGCAGAGAAACAGTTGACAAAAATCTTAACACAATTCATGTTCACAACTTCCAACAAAATAGGAATGGAGGGACGTTCCTCACTTGATGAAGGACGTGTGAAAAACTCACAGCTAAAATCATGCATAATTATGAAAGACTGAATGTTTTCCTCCTAAGATGGGGATCAAAGCAAAGATGTCCACTCTCATCACTTCTTTTTAACATTGTACTAGAGATTCTAGCCAATACAACAAGGCAAAAAATGAAAAATACAAAATTAAAGTCATTCAGATCAAAAAAGAAAACATAAAATTCTATTCACATGATCCTGCCTATAGAATTCACATGCAGATAAAAGCCTGTAGCACTAAGAAAGGAGTTCAGAAGATTCTGCCCATAGGATATAAAATCAACATAAAAAATCAATTCTATTTCTCTATACCAGCAATGAAAATCCAGAATTTCTTTTCACAGTAGTTATAAAAATCATGAAATAGGAATAAATTTAGGAAGAGGGCAGTGTTTGTACACTGAAAAGTACAAAACATTAGTGAGATAAATGAATGGTCTAAATACATGGAGAGATGCGGGTTAGAAAGCTCAATAATATTGTCAAAATGTCAGTTCTCCACAAATCGATCTATGGATTCAACACAATCTCCATCGAAATCCCAGCAGGCATTTTATAGAAATTGACAAAATAATTCTAAAATGCTTATGAAAATGCAAAAATGCAGAAAAGCCAACATAAACTTGAAGAAAAATTGGAATATAATTTAAAACTATAATAATCCAGATAGTATAGAACTGAGAGACATAGGGATAAATGAACAGAAGTGAGAATCTAGAAAGACATTCCTCCTTTTTTTTCAATTGACATCCAACAAAGTTGCCTAGGTAATTCAATGGGAAAATAATAGTCTTTTAAACAAATGGTTTAGATACAACTGGACAACTAAATGTAAAAAGAGATGGCAGTGTTCAGTGGTTTGTGCCTATAATCCCAGTGCTTTAGGAGATTGAGGCGAGAAAATCACTTGAGCCCAAGAACTGAAGCTGTAGTTAGCTCTGATCAGGTGCGCAAAATGATACAAGAAACAAAAAGGGATGGATTTAGACATCTCAGACCATATAAAATATCAACTCAAATTAAAGAGCTCACTCGTCTCCACTCACACCAGCCTCTTGTCACTACTCTGACCTGTCTCTGCCACCTACCCCTGCTGTGACTTCTATATGCACCTACTCCCCAGGGGTCCACACAGCTCACTCCTCACACCATTCAGGTCTCTGCTCAGTTGTCTCATGGTCAAGTTCTCAGAAATGTCATGCCCAGTTACCTTTTCTGAAATCTATTCCCTACCATTTCCCACCACCACCAATCTTCTAGCCCAGGCATATTTTTATCAATGACAATTGTCACTGACACTATGACAGATTCTATTTGTTTATTGTCTGTTGGTGTATCAGGGTTAACAAGACAGAAAAACACAATAGTGTAGATACGTAATTGCTAGATAGATAGATAAGAGGGGATTTATTAGGGGAAATGGCTCACACAGTTATGGAGGCTGATAAATTCCATGAGAGGCCACCTGCAAGCTGGAGAACCAAGGAAGCCAGTAGCCTGGCTCAATCCAATGCCAAAGGCCTGAGGGGCCAGAGGAGGAGGTAGGAGGGTAAAGGGTTGACTGGAAAAGAGGGTAAAGGGTTGACTAGATAAGAGGGGATTTATTAGGGGAAATGGCTCACACAGTTGACTCAGAGTCCAAAGACCACACTACCTGAAGTTCTGATGTCCAAGGGCAGGAAAAGAAGGGTGTCCCCACTTGAGAGAGAGAGAGAGAGAGAGAGAGAGAGAGATAAAGAGAGAGAGAGAGAGAATTTGACTCGTTTCTGCTTTTTTGTTCTATCTGGCCCCTAGGTGACTAGACTGTGGCTGCCCACAGTGAGGGAGGATTTTCCCCCACTCAGTCACTCACATGCCAATCCCTTCCAGAAACACCCTCACAGGCACACCCAGAAATGATGCTATCTAGGCATCCCTTAATCCAGCCAATTTGACACCTAAAATTAACCATTACAGTCAGTATCACTGAAATATTTGTTCTTTGGGCTATGTACCAGCTATCTAGGCATCCGTTAATCTAGTCAATTTGACACATAAAATTAACCATTACAGTCAGCAATAACTGAAATATTTATTCTTTGAGAAAGGGGTCTGGTGTGTTTCCTTACCACTGTTTCCTATCATCATAATCAATACATAGAGCTCAGTAAGTATTTGTTAAATGAATAAATACTTTAGTACAATCACAGTATAACAGTATAATAAGACTTTAAAATGTTTAAAACAGTCTCTGGTTTAATATTTATCACTTGAGTAGTCTATGAATTTATTTATTTATTTACTTTTGGAGACAAGTTCTCTCTCTGTAGTCCGATCTGGAGGGCAGTGGCATGATCACAACTCACTGCAGCCTTAACTTCCCAGGCTCAAGCAATCTTCCCACCTCAGCCACCTTGGTACCTAGGACTACAGGTTCATGCCACCATGCCCCACTAATTTTTTCTTTTGTATTTTTTTGTAAAGACAGGGTTTTGCCATGTTGCCCAGGCTGGTCTTAAACTTCTGGGCTCAGGCAGTCCACCCTCCTTGGCCTCCCAAAGTGTTGGGATTACAGGGTTGAGGCACCGCATCTGGCCTGAATAGTCTACGAATTTTTAGAATCCCAACCACAGGAGGATCTTTATGTACAAACATGCTTGTTAAAATATTACCTACAAAAAGACAAGATGAAAGCAGATGAATCTAAAAGAACTCTGGTTACATCATCTCCTTACTTGAGATGCAGCCTGTAAAAGGTATGTCAACTTTTAAAATTTTTAAATTGTTTTTAGATGGAGTCTCGCTCTCTCACCCAGGCTGGAGTACAATGGCAGTGATCTCGGCTCACTGAAACCTCTGCCTCCTGGGTTCAAGCAATTCTCCTGGCTCAGCCTCACGAGTAGCTCAGACTATAGTCACATGCCACAACTCCTGGCTAATTTTTTGTATTTTAGAGATGGGGTTTCACCATGTTGGCAAGGCTGGTCTCAAATTCCTGACCTCCGGTGATCTACTGCTTCAGCCTCCCGAAGTGCTGGGATTACAGGCGTGAGTCACTGTGCCTGGCCAAAAAAGCATGTAAACTTTATACAGACTTTACAACATGGAAGGCTACTTGTATAATACAATTAAAAAGCAACATTCACGATAACTCATAACATATGAATGCAATTTTGTACAATAAAAGTATCTATAAAAGTATATACACAGAAAACAACAAAATGGGCTGGGAGCCTTGGCTGATTTCCTGTAATCCTAGCACTTTGGGAGGCTGAGGTGGATGGATCATTTGAGGTCAGGAGTTTGAGACCAGACTGGCCAACATGGCAAAAATCCATCTCTACTAAAAATATAAACAATTTGCTGGGCCTGGTGGTGTTGCATGTAATCTCAGCTACTCAGGAGGCTGAGGCACGGAAATCTTGAACCTGAGATAATAGGCATTTCAGCCCTATGGATTTCAAATGAGAAATTTGCTTTAGGCTGAGGTTAGGAGGAAATGTGAACTTCTTTGTATTACTATTTTTTTAGATGGGGTCTCGCTATGTTGTCCAAGCTGGAGAGAAGTGACTATTCACAGGCGTGATAATAGCACACAGTAGCCTTGAAATCCTGGGCTCAAGCAACCTCAGAACATCTTGAGGCTCAAGCCTCAAGAACCTCAGGCTTGAACCTGAGAGGCGGAGGTTGCAATGAGCCAAGGTCGCACCACTGCACTCCAACCTGTGTGACAGAGTGAAACTGTGTGTCGGAAACAAGAACAAAAACAAACCACCAACAACAAAATGGAAATCAGCACCACTGCAAAACAAAGGACAGCTCCAGGGACCAACATTGACACTGAGTCCAGGAAGGTTCAACATACAATAGCAGTGATATTTTTGAGGGGAAACCTAGGTGATATTTCTTCTGGGCATTTTTTTTTTTTTAATTCAAGTAGGCATTGATCTGTATATGTTAAAGTCTTCTGTGATAAAATAGATTTTTCACATTTATAATATTCAAAATAAAGCTTTTGAAGTAAAATAACGATGAAAAGTGGCTGAGTGCATACCTGTAGTCCCAGCTACTGAGGAGGCTGAGATGGGAGAATTGCTTGAGCCCAGGATTTCAAGGCTAGAGCTGGACATTTGATGACCTTGGTCCGGCCCTGGCTTGGGCAGGACTTAGGTGTATAGATGGACATGTGGCTCCCATTCCCTCCCAAATACTCCAACTTCCATCCCCTGTTCCAGAAGCCTTGTCACTTACATGTCTATCTGTGCAGGAGAAACGAGGGGACCCTCTTGCCCAGAGAGGAGTCCATGCAACTCCAGCCACTGTCCCCTATTCTCAACTGGACCCTCTGCAGCTCATGTTGTCTTCTTACTCCAAGGACACAGAGAATAATAATACAAATGTTAATATTAATAATAATGACAGCAGCAACAGCAGTATACAGAATGGCTGCCATTAACTCTGACACACCAGGACTTCCCTGAAAAAAGAGGCTTGTTACACACTGGGTACCCAGACCCCAAACTGTTCCTGCTGTCCCCACCCTGACCTGATGCTCCCTATGTCAGAACCCTCGAGGGTTGCCCCAGGCTCATCAGAGGGCACAGGGTGAGTGCTGTGATTCCTGCTGTGTCCCGTGGAGCAGATCAAGCTCTGCTCCTCTCCTCAGGGAATCCTGGTGGCCATGCAGGTCTGGTAGGTCCCATTCCCATCCCACTGCTCTACGCCTGGCTTGTGCTTGGCAAGTGTGGGATCCAGGCAGGTAGCGCAACCCAAGTGCAATCTGCTGGGCTGAGTGGGTAAAACGAGCCCAGCAGGCAAGAGCAATAATCAGGCAAAAGGAGCCCGCCGGCCACAGAAGTTTCTGGTTGGTGAAATGATACCCAAGGATCCATGAACAAAGAGGGGCCGCACTGGCTGAAGACCACTTGTAGGAAAGGCCCATAAGGGAGACAGGAGGGCTCTGCAGTGGTGAGGACAGGGGATAAGGGCAGAGGACACCCTAAAAATGAATCAGAGAACTGCAGACAGGAAGGAATAGCAGAAAGTAGGGAAAGCAACAGGACCCAGGGGGCCCTGAGGTGGCCAGGGGAGGAGATGAGAGGGAATCTGGTGTCCTTTGATCATTGGAGTCAATAGTAGTGGTGAGGGATGCGAGAGAGGAGAGGACTCCCGGGAGCGGGAGGCTAGGGGAGAATGAGCTGGGGTTGAGAGAAGTCGCAGGAAGAATCCTCTGCCCGGAACCTACAGACTCCAACCCCTCAGAGTGAGAGTCAGGAGGACCCCCACAGTCCTCACAACAAGCAGGAAACCCAAGCTCCTAATCCGGAGAAAAGAGGGCCCCAACTCCAGGGACTCGGCCCAGGAGCTGAGAACTGCTCGGCTCCTGGAGAGGACAGGGTTTCAGGGACCTGAAGGCCGCCCCAAGCACAGAGGGAAGTGGCTGCCTCAGCCGGAAGAGCCCTCGAATGCCATTCACAGGAGCAGCCCGAGAGGCAGCCTGGGAACCCACGGAGCTCAGAAGGACTGGGATGTCCAAAAAGGCTGAGGCAGGTAGAGGCGAGGCTAGGAGAGCGAGTGCACTGAGGATACCTGAAAATGCAGGGGGTGGTGGATGGGCGATTCCGAAAAGGATTGTAAAGAGACGGGAAAGCAGGGCTGAGGTGTGGCGGCAACGGGCCGAGTCCAGCTTCCCCTACCCCCGATACGGCACCTGAGCCCCGCCTGGGCCGCACCGCCCTTGCTGCAACCCACCCAGGCTTGCGGAAACGCCCCGCTGCTCTTGCTAGGCCGAGGATCGCCAGGAACCCCGCTCACCAGCGGCAGCTCCCGGGCATGCAAAAAGGGCGGCGACGACCTGGAACAGCAGGACCCAGCCCAGCTCCATGGCCCCAATTTTGCCACCTTAGCAGTGGCTAATGCAGCTGCTGAGCAGCCAAGCAGAGGAGAAGTCCCCGTGGAAATATGGTCACTGTCACCTGGCCCCACCCCAGCGGTCGCTCACCCAGTTAAAACTGACGCATGAAACTTAGGGCCAATCCTGAGCGGGGAGGCGCAGGGCAACACTTGGAAGGGAAAGGTCATAACCATTTCTTTGTTCCCTTTCCACTCCCACTACGTCACTTAACTAACTTTTTAAAAAAAGAAAAACAAGTCTTCCCAATTAGATAACGGCAACTGTGGCAGAGGCCAAAGGAGGATTCCCGGTCCCAGCGCAGGATGTGCTTCGCTACAGTGAAGTTGGGGTAGCGGAGGGAAGGAGAGGACACTCAGGTAGTGAAGAGCAGAGGAAGAAGGCGCAGCAAGGGAGGATCCAGTGCCTCCAGACCTCTCCTTCCCTTGCTTCCTTTTGAGTTGGATGGGACCTGCGTACATCCCAAGGGAGGGACGGCCCTTGGGATGCAGTAAACGCCGTCGCTGCAAAGGGGCATCACACCTGACACAAGGCTCCTGGCTCCCTTCTCCCAGCTACTAGTGATGAATTCAAACTAGGAGGAGACCAAGATGTGTCCTTTGCAAAGTAGACTCCTTATCTCCCACTCTGGCTGGTTTACTAAAACCATCCTAATTAAACACAAAAACCAAGAAAGTAATTCTGCATGTGACTTGACCCTAGAAGGTCCTACCCCTTCCCTGTTCCTCGCCTGCTCCCTCCCTCCGTCCCCTCCTCTTTGTCTCCACCTCCTCATCCTTGTCCCTCTCCAGACCCCATTCCTAAGTATCTCCCACCTTCTTCAGAGGACTTCCCCTCATGGAGTACAGACGATTCCTCCACCTCCGGGAAAAATAGACAAAGACCACTGAGAGGGACCTGAGAGACTCCTGTTGCTCCACCCCTGAGGTCAGCCCCTCTGCCAGCGCTAGCTCTGGCTGTGTGTGTCTGTGTGTGTGTGTGTGTGTGTACGGATGTGCGTGAATGAGAGTCAAAGTGGTAAACCTGCCATCTAGGAAACTTCACCTTGGCACTGCATGAAAGAGTTGGTGTTTTGTGCACCTGTGCCTTTGTTTCAGGAGCTGGGACAATTACATTCATCAGATCGGCAGAGTGCTAACGCCTCATCCCAGAAAGCTTTAGGAATTCTGCATTAAAGAGGAAGAGAAGACTGGAGGAGCCCCTGACTCCAAGTCACCAGATCTCTCCTACACAAAGGAATACTGAGAAAAAGTGCAGGACACTCCATTCCCTCCTGGGACAAGACAGGGAAGCCAGAGCCATTGTGCATGTCAAATTCCATTTAAGAAATGCCATTATAGCAAAATCTCCATGTCACATTTTTAAGTTCACACAATGGCTCAAATAGAACTGACATAAAAAAGACAAATTCCTAGCTCAGGTGAGATCACCAAAGTTGGCTGCCAGGCATGATGGATACTACCGGTAGAAAAAATAACACCTCTACTTACGGCTGCAGCCCAACTGTCCCTGCATCTTAGGGCATCTTGAAAGGATCCTCTCCAGTGGTGCACGGCGAGGCCATTTCTGGGGAGAAATGTATATTCTCCTTGGACTCCTGAGATTTTTACACTTACTTGCAGACTTTGCGGATGTTAATCTCATCTTTGAACATCTTACAGTTAAGTAATTTCCTTTGACTCTAAGTGTAGAACAGGAAGATCTTCCTGAAACACAAAACAAGGGACTGGCGACCTTCGCTATCACCTCTGAAGGAGGCCAGCCCCTCCACACCTGTGGGTATTTTTCATCAGGTGGGACAAGAGACTGAGAAAAAAGACAGAGAAACAAAATATAGAGAAAAAACAGTGGGCCCAGGAGACCGGCACTCAGCATACGGAGGACCCTCACTGGCACCAGCCTCTGAGTTTCCTCATTATTTATTGATTACTATTTTCACTATCTCAGTAAGAGGAATGCAGCAGGAGAGCAGAGCGATAGTAGGGAGAAGATCAACAAGAAAACATGTGAGCAAAGGAATTTGTGTCACAAATAAGTTCAAGGGAAGGTACTATGCCTGGATGTGCACATAGGCCAGATTTATGCTTCTCTCCACCCAAACATCTCAGTGGAGTAAAGAATAACAAAGCAGCATTGCTGCCAACATGCCTCACCTCCTGCCACAGGGCGACTTTTCTCCTATCTCAAAATTGAGCAAATGTACAATCAGGTTTTATACTGAGACATTCAGTTCCCAGGGGCAGGCAGGAGACAGTGGCCTTCCTCTATCTCAACTGCAAGAGGCCTTCCTCTTTTACTAATCCTCCTCAGCACAGACCCTTCACGGGTGTTGGGATGGAGGAACCGTCAGGTCTTTCCCATTCCAGGAGGCCATATCTCAGGCTATCACATGGGGGGAAACTTTGGACAATACCTGACTTTCCAGGGCAGAGGTCCCTGTGGCTTTCCGCAGTGCATTGTGCCCCTGGTTTATCGAGACAAAGAAATGGTAATGACTTTTACCAAGCATACTGCCTGTAAACATTTTGCTAACAAGGCACATCCTGTGCAGCCCTAGAATCCCTTAAACCTTGATTCCATACAACACATGTTTTTGTGAGCTTAAGGTTGGGGCAAAATTACAGATTAATAGCATCTCAGGACAAAGCAATTGTTCAGGGTACAGATCAAAATGGAGTTTCTTATGTTTTCCCTTTCTACATAGATACAGTAACAGTCTGATCTCTCTTTCTTTTCCCTACAACCTCCCTCTGTGGCTCTCTGATGCAGTTAAATTGTAAGCCAACAAAATCCATGGCTAGGTAAACAGTAAACTCCAATTCAGTGAATGTTTGAGGTGTTCTCTCTTGCTTAGTAGTGTTCTAGCTTTACCCCAGCCTTCATATTTTAAGTTTTTATTTTCCTTGATGTTGAATTTTAAGTAATTCATATATATTTATTACATTGGATTTGTTATGGTAAGTGACCTGGAATCAACTGTGGAATTAGGTTAAGTAAATAGACATGTGATTCTGCATTAAATTACTGCTAACACCACCCTAAAAATCTATTAACCTCAAATCCAATCACTTCTCACTCCTCTACCACCTCCACCACAGAGCCATCTTCTTAGGAGCAAGCCTCCCCAAATCCAGCCATAAACTGGCCCCAAAACTGGCCATAAGCAAAATCTCTGCAGCACTGTGACATGTTCAAAATGGCCCTAACACCCAAGCTGGAAGGTTGTGGGTTTACGGGAATGAGGGCAAGGAACACCTGGCCTGCCCAGGGCTGAAAACCGCTTCAAGGCATTCTTAAGCCACAAACAAATAGCATGAGCGATTTATGCCGTAAGGGCATGTTCCTACTGCAGTTAACTAAGCCAACCTATTCCTTTAATTCGGCCCATCCCTTCGTTTCCCATAAGGGACACTTTTAGTTAATTTAATATCTATAGAAACAATGCTAATGACTGGTTTGCTGTTAATAAATATGTGGAGAAATCTCTGTTCAGGGCTCTCAGCTCTAAAGACTGTGAGACCCCTGATTTCCCACTTCACACCTCTATATTTCTGTGTGTGTGTCTTTAATTCCTCTAGCACCACTGGGTTAGGGTCTCCCTGACCAAGCTGGTCTTGGCACCATCTTCCCTAGGATACTAAACCAGAAGGCCTTCCAGCTGGGCTGCCTGCTGACACTCGTGCCTGCCATCCGTCACCCACAAAACAGACAGAGTGAGCCTTTCAAATGGGAATTAGAGCACATCCTCACCACCACGTCCCACAGATACTCCAGCCTCTTCCCTTTTTAGCACGATGAAACCTCAGTCCCTATTTCCTATGAAGCCCCTCATCACAGGGCCCTCTGGCAACTTCAGGCCTCTTTCCACCACTCTCAGGCCAGACTTATTCATCCTCCACTCACACCGCCTTTTGTCCACTGCTTTGTCCTGTCTCTGCCACCTGTCCCTGCTGTGATTCCCCCACATATACCTGCGCCCCAGGGATCCACACGCTCAACTCCTCACAACTCAGGTTCTCTCTGCTCAAGTTTTCGGAAACAGTTTGCTCAAGAAATACATCTCCTGCCATCCTCACTACCACCAGTCTTCTACCCCAGGTATATTTTCTCTATAGCAATTATCGCTGATATTAGAATGATTTTTAAACTTGTTGTCTGTATCATTGAAACATGTTCTTTGAGGTAGAGACTTTATCTAATCACCACTTGCATGCCCAGCATCTAGAACATCCCAGTACAGAGGAAGAGCTTGACAAATACGGGCTGAATGAATGGATGAATATAGCTGGTACACTGCTTTTGAGAAGTAATCTTATAACATGTATGAGGAGCCTTAAAATGTTCATGCCCTTTGACCAAATAATTTATATTTGAGAAATCTATGATTCTAGAATAAAATCCAACATACAGAAAAATCTTTATGTATTGAAAAGTATCTTTGCATTTATGGCATTAAAATATGCACCAATTCTTCAAAAAAAGAAAAATCTTTAGGTATAAGGATATTAATCAGACATTATTTACAATAAGAAAGAAAAAAATGCAAAAGAAGAGTGGCTAGTTCCTTTTTTTGGA
Organism: Rhinopithecus bieti; assembly: GCF_001698545.2. NCBI lineage: Eukaryota > Metazoa > Chordata > Mammalia > Primates > Cercopithecidae > Rhinopithecus > Rhinopithecus bieti. The sequence goes on from NW_016804706.1 coordinate 602,934, forward strand.
AATAATATATGGCCAGTAAAAGTGGCATTTAAGTAAAGTTTGTAATAACATACAAGGTTGTTTATTGATAATAATAAAGATTTGAAAAGCAAGATACAAAATAACTCATAAAGTGTGACTACACTAGGTAGTCCTGCATAGACACCCACATGCACAGAGACCAGAGGTGGAAACTCAGGGACAGCTGCAAAGCACAGTTCCAGGGCCCCTTCTCACTGATATCTCTGAGGCTCTGCCAGGCAAAGGTTCATCCTGATCCTTCCAGTGGGGACACAGGTGTTTTCCACCTTTCTGTTTCTCTACATTTTTTTATATTTCCTATAACTGAGTAGATTCTATTTTGTAAAAGGATAAAATAACAATTAAGAAGTTTTACAATGTTTGAAGTACAATTTTAACGAAAAAGTCCAAATGTCCTTTCCCAACTCACTTACTTTTTTGACATAGGTTCTTGCTCTGTCACCCAGGGTGGAGTGGAGTGAGTCAATCATAGTTCACTACTGCCTTGAACTCCCAGGCTCAAGTGATTCTGCTGCCTCAGCCTCCTGAGTAGCAGGGACTACAGGAATGCACCACCATGCCCATCTAATTTTTTTAAAAAATTGTATACAGAAGACATCTCACTATGGTTCTCAGGCTAGTTTTGAACACCAGGACTCAAGTAATTCTCCCTCCTTGGCCTCCCCAATGTTATGGCATAACAGGCATAAGTCACTGAGCCCTGTCCTAACTCAGTTTGAAGCAAAGTCCTCTCTAGACTTCACAGGGCAGAAATTCCAGTCGATGAAGTCTTCAGAAAGAAGAAATGAACTTCTCCACAATGCCTGACCTATCCTTGGGTTATTATAGGTGTTTGGCTGAGTGATAAAGGCAACACTGAGAAAATGATCATTTTATATTACTAATTGTCATTTAATTTTAATTCCTCTATACCTGAGAGATTGGGATGGATTCTTTCATTTTTATGATTTTAGCATCAGAGTCCCTACAATCCTGAATACTTGACATGGATTCTCCAAAAACGTAGGTCTTGAGACTTAAAGGGCACTCGGTCTCCTGTGAATCGTGAATCCCCCCCATGCCTGCACTTCACCCACAGAGGCTCCACAACAACGGGAAGAGCACCCAGGGCCAGAACCCAGGCGAGTTCACACTGAGGGACCATCCACACCAGGGCACACAGAGGAGGGGTGGAGGTGAGAGCCTAGCCCCTGCCCTGGACTGTGGGTGATAGGTGGGTGGGTCAGTCAGCTTCTGAGTATTCCTGGAACTATTGCCATTTTTCTCCTGAAGATCCCACCACTGCACACTCCAAATCTCTGCATTCCTTGTGGAGCAAGCTTCTCTTTTTAAATGTAAACACCCACTAATCTTAAAGCCAGCCATTGTCACTCCCAGTGACACCCCAATAGAATAAGCTCCTAACTCCCACTGAAATTACCCTCAGAGTTGCAGCTAACCATTTGTTTTTGTTTTCTGTTACCCAGGCTGAAGTAGAGTGGTATGATCATGGCTTACTGCAGCCTTGAACTCCCCAACTCAAGTGATCCTCCCTCCTCAGCCTCCTGAGTAGCTGGGACTACAGGCATGTCCCACCACCCTCAGCTAATGTTTTCTGTTTTTTGTAGACATAGTGTTGTGTCATGTTGCTCAAGCTGGCCTCTAATTCCTCAAGAGATTTGCCTGCCCCAGTCTCCTAAAGTGCTAGGATTGGCATGAGCCACCACACCAGGCCTGCAGTTGACTTTTGGAAGCTAAGGCAGGGAGTTGTTGTGGGGTTTGCACCTGGCTGATCTGAAAGGTGGACCTGAAAGGTAATGTGTGACTATGTGGGTCCTTAGCGGGGTGGGGGGACGCAGGTGGCATAGATGTCTCTGATGAGAGGAAAACAAGACATATGGGAAAGGATCCAAAAGTGAACTTCAGTGGACCCTGTGCTTGTGCAGCACTGGGATTGGAAAATCTTCTTCCAGTCACTTTTGGCTCATGGTTTTTCATTCCACCTTCTCTGCCAGGTCATTGCAGGCAATCCCTTCATTTGGTAAACATTTATCAAACATGTACTGTGTGCCAGACATTGTGTTTAGAGGAGCTGGAGCTGAGGTAAAAGGAATGAAACCCTCCCTGCCTTTGAGGTTGGCCCAGTCTTGCTCAGGCAGAGATCAGTAAAGAAATTACAACACAAATGGCTGGTGAGACATGCACACTTGCTTTGCAGATGCACATGTAGGCCATTTTCTCTGACCTAGGAATCATAGAGGCTTTATAAAACAGACAACATTTGAGCTGTGTTTTGAGGTATAAGTAGGAGTCCAACAGGCAGCCAGGACAGCAGAGCATTGCTCAGAATTCAGGATGTGAATTTTTTACCCCTAGGCCAGGACAGGACTCGGATGAAGCTGACCGGGAAGCCAGGTCCTTCCTGGCGAGGAAGTGTGTACCACATCTGACTATCCAGAAGTCACAGCTACTCAATATTGAGTCTTCAGACAGACAGAGAGACAGAGAGAGAGACCTGATTTGAAAAGCGGAATTCTTCAGGAATAAGGGGAGGTGAAAATGCAGTTTCTGATTTAGTAGGTCCAGGGCAGGACCTGAAAAAAAAATCACATTTCTAAGAAGTTCCCAGGTGATTGCAATGCTACTTTTTCTAGGACCATGCTTTGAGAACCACCACCTGAAGGCAATTTGGTTTGATTTCTAATATCAGAAGAAGGCTGGGAGGCAGAGATATAGGATAAACAAGACCATACCTGGTCAGTCCTAGAGAGTTTCCCACCCCAAAGTTGCAGTGTTTGATTTCCTTGGGGATGGCAGACAGGAGAAAACCAAATGCGCGGTCGCAGGGCAATCCAGAGGCTCAGCTTCACAAAGCACCTGGGGCTCCTGCCACTCCACAACTGGCCCCCACACCCTCAGTCCTTCCTTCCCCTCACAACCTTCAAGCCTTGCCCTAATGCCCTGGACTGTTTGGGCCTGGCATGTGACCCTAGGAGCTGTGAGTGTACCTTGTGATCCAAATACAGGGTGACTTAGTACGACAAGTACTTCAAATGCGCTAATAGTGAGAACCTTGAAAATTTGGCAAATACGTTTTCCAGTAGAATTACCACAGTGTTCTCTTGTCTAAATATCACATACTTGAGCCAATATGGACAGTAGAGGGCATTCTGAGCCTGCTGAAGCCACCATTTTCACATTGGACCCCCTAGAATCCTGTGTAGACTGGGCTTTACCATTTATACCAAGATTTGGCCCAAATTTCCTTCACCAAACCAATTGCATTTGTTCATTGACAATGCTCTCGTTTTGCTTCCTTTAATGGATGAAAGACAGATATATAAAGAAAGATAATGCAATTAAAAATAAAGCAACATACTGAATTAAAATGGTAGCAAACATCCTTGTTTAAGGAATGATGTAATTTTAGACTTTTAAAATCTTATGGAAGATAAAATAATTATTTCTATCAGGGTTTTAAAAGTTTTCATTTTGAGGTATTTAGTTTTGTTTGTTTTCCCTTTTTTGGAATTATCTTTTATTTAATGTTTTGACTTGTCTCAAAATTCGAAAGTTTAAAAATCTCTCTTTTACCCTGTCCCATCCCTAACAGGCGGCCACTGTTGTCAGTCTCTTGCTTATTCTTTCAAAGACACTTTATGCATATGCAAGCATAAATAAATGTATATGTATATATTCTTTCTCCCTTTTCACACAAATTTTAGCCAACTACATATGCTTTTCTGCACCTTGCTGCTTTCTCTTAACATTGTATCACGGAGACCATCCATGAAGAAGTATGAAGAGCTTTGCTACATCTCTCTTTTTTGGTTCAAAATTTTCATGGTACTCCATTGCATGAATATGCAATACATTTTTTTTTAAAATAGAGATTACTCCTTTTCAAAGCAGTGCTTTTTAACCAACCCCCGTCTGATAGACATTTGGATTATTTCTTTCAGATAACAATTTGGCATCGTGTTGCATCTTGTAGGAAGGGTGCAGTTACCCAACTCCTACCTACATGCATATCCTAGGGGAACTCACATATCCCTGGGACCGGAAAGCAAATGTCCCAGGATGTTCAATGCAGCAAGGTCTGTATAATTGAGACAACCTGAAGGTCAATGAAGAGGGGAAGAGATACATAGTAGCATATTCTTCCCATGGAATGCTATCCAACAATGAAAACAAATGAACTATTCGTATGAACGTGGATTCATCTCACAGAACCGTGGCAACTGAAAAAGCAAGCAAATGATAAAATCAGCAAGAGACAATTCATAAAAAGTCTAAAAGCAAGGCCAGATGTAATGGCTCACGTCTGTAATGCTAGCACTTTCAGAAGCTGAGGTGGGCAGATCTCTTGAGCCCAGGATTTGGAGAACGGCTTGAACAATATAGCGAGATAAAACAGGCCATATCTCAGGCTATCACATGGGGGGAAACTTTGGACAATACCTGACTTTCCAGGGCAGAGGTCCTTGCAGCTTTCCGCAGTGCATTGTGCCCCTGGTTTATTGAGACTAAAAAATGGTGATGACTCTTACCAAGCACACTGCCTGTAAACATTTTGTTAACAAGGCACATCCTGTGCAGCCCTAGAATCCCTTAAACCTTGATTCCATACAACACATGTTTTTGTGAGCTTAAGGTTGGGGCAAAATTACAGATTAACAGCATCTCAGGGCAAAACAATTGTTCAGGGTACAGATCAAAATGGAGTTTCTTATGTTTTCCCTTTCTACATAGACACAGTAACAGTCTGATCTCTCTTTCTTTTCCCTACATATACCCCTTTTCTTTTTGGCAAAACCACCATCGTCATCATGGCCTGTTTTTGCTGGTTGCTGTCTCTCCAGAGCTGCTGGTTGTGCCTGTAGACTAACAACAGACAGAACGGGCATACAAGGATTAATATGAAATTTACAATAGTGGAACTTTTGATAGGTTTAATCCAAGTGATGGGGTTAAGATTTGTGAGACCATCATCAGCTTTTACGATTGCCTCAGTTTCTGGCACCAAATTTAAATGGGCTTTTAATGCCTCAAAAATTTGTTCTTTCAATGTTGAAATATCTAAAGTAAGATTAGTTTCTCTTCCTTGTAGATGGCGTCTAACCATGTCTCAGTGATGCTCAGACTCATTATAGGCTCGGGGTGTAACATAAAAATCTGACATATTCCAGTCACACTGTAACTGAAAAAGATATTTCAAGCTCCTGAGCCTATCTTCTATCCAAATGATAGTTTGTCTAAGATCATTAATTTGATTTGCCAATTTTTGATCTATTTGAGTTTGATAATTCCACAATTTTGAGGATTTTTTTTGCCAATTATTTACATATTCTGCAGTTTGAACAGAGGAGTGAGCTGAGCGTTAAGCAATTTCAGCAGCTCCAGCAGTAGCTGTGACTGCAATAAGACCCATGATCACTGCAATCGAAGTAAAAATGAATCTTTGGGAACTAGTTAGAAATCTTTTTAATATTTTCTTTAAAATATGGATGGATGGGAAAGCCTCCCATAGTTGGTCCATGAACACGAGGATCCACACGTCCTCTCTCGCCCTCACAAGCAGAATACAGGGCTGTCAATCAAAAGTTGAATTAATGCAAGTAAACAATCTACAATTTTTACAGGTTATAGTCTGGGAATCTGGTTTAATACCTATGTTTCCTACAACTAGCATATAAGGGGGTTTTACCCAACTTTGCAAAGGAATTGTCAGATTGAAATTTAGGTCGATAATATAATATGGTTTATAATTTTTTTGTTCCTATAGCTTGATTTTCAGACCAAATTTTAATGTGGTGTGAAGCCATAGTATGCTTTCATAATTTTGGATGTTCAGGACCAGTAACAGGACTAACTAACTTTGGTCGAGGTGATGAAATTTTCTTTTTACCCCATTTTTACGGATAGGGTGATTTTAACCTTTTATAAACCTGGTCCTGTCTTTTAGTTGAATCACTATCATAAGCTGGATTAATGGGCCAGACAGATGGGACCTGTGAACATGAGTGAGTCTGGCCCATACAATCATATATAATTGCCTTGAGGGGCCCAGTCTATAATAGTTTCAAATTTATTATTTTGTAATACCACTGCAGTATCAGCCACACATTCTTTCCAAGCTAAAATTTCTGGGCTTTTTGATTTTTTAGAATTTTTTGGGAGGCAAGACTTCTTCTTAGGCTTACATTTTAATGATCTTTGACAAGAAGAGTCCTGTAAATTATTTATTTGTGGCCTAAGTGATATTTTACTTACCATGTGATAAGTAAATCTACTGTTGTCACTGACAGTAGGTACTTTTACCAACCAATTTTGGGTTGTAGGCATTAAGCATCCTGGTGCCTTCCCTAGGCAAATAAGAGGATAATGATATCCAATGGAAATATTTATCATCTTTTTTTTTTTTCAGGTTGGGCAGAGCCATAGTCATCTGTGGGGCCTGGTACCCATGCACTATTATTAGCATATACTTTAATAGGATTATTTATCCATGTGACTTCCTGAATTAAGGGTGGGAAAGGCACATAGGCCCAGTAAGTATAATTAGCTGCAGCTGCTCCTGCAGACATGGGGAGACTTACCACTGTTGATACAATCATCAAAGCTGCAAGCAGCATATTTTTTGGAGTTTATGTTACTCTCGTTTTTTTTTTTAGGCTTTTTTTTTTTTTTTTTTAGCTAATTGGATCAGCTTTTAAATTGGGCCCGAATTGGTGGCTCTGCTTTTTTGGTGGATGGCAACTTTTTTTTAAGTTGTAGGTACCTAAACTGGAAGCTGGTTTTTTGGGGGGGAGAAATACAAGCAAAGCCTCTCTCCCATGTTATTACCTTCCCTATTTTTTATGCTTTATTTTTGTTACCTTATTACTAAATCAGTTTTTCTTCATGTGGGTTTTTTTTCCCCCCAGTAAAATGTTATTCTGCAGAAGTAGTGGTCTGATTTTATAAATGTTTAAAACAATTAAAGTATAGAGTGCTAGATTAAGTTGCATCTGGGGAGTGTTATACTCTTTACTGTCTTTCTTTTGTTTAATTGTGTTTTGAGTGTTCTATTAGTTTTTTAAATTATGGCTTGTCTTTGGGAATTATAGGGGATTTTGTTGTATGTGTAATTTTCACTGATTTAAAATTTTGAAATATTTTACTATAGTATTCTGGCCCATTATTTGTTTTAATTTTTTTTGGAACTCTCATGATAGCAAAACAAGATAATAAATGTCTTTTAACATGGGAAGTACTTTTTCCTGTCTGGCAGGTTATCCATACAAAATGTGAATAAGTATTAACTGTCGCATGGACAAATGACAATTTTCCAAATGAAGGTACATATGTGACATCCATTTGCCATAATGCATTAGGATATAGCCCTCTGGGATTAACTCTTGCCTCTTGAGTGGGTAGGTGTAGAACTTGACACTGGGTGCAATGTTGTACAATATTTTTTGTCTGTTTTCATGTGATATCAAATTTATTTTTTAATCCTGTTGCATTTATATGAGTCAAGGCATGAAATTCTTGTGTTTTTATGAATGCAGAAGATACTAGCAAGTTCGCTTGTTCATTTCCCTTAGTTAAAGGCCCTGGTAAATTAGTATGTATCCAAATATGAGCAATATAAAATGGGAAATTTTTTTCTTACAGTTTGTTGTAACATATTAAACAGCTGGTTTGACTGATCAACCATACTATATTTAATTAGAGCTGTCTCAACATCCTTTGTAGCCTATACTACATATGCAGAGTCTGATACAATGTTAACAGGCTGATTAAAATTTTTAACACTGAAATGACAGCAACTAACTCTGCTCCTTGAGCTAAGTGATATTGAGTTTCAATGACTCGTTCTTTTGGCCCCCTGTAAGTTGCTTTTTTATTGCTGGAATCATAAGTAAACACTGTCAGAGCATTTTTTAAAGGTTTATGTCTGATAATTTTAGGTAAAATCCAAGTAGTCAATTTTAAAACTGGAAGATTTTGTTTTGGGTAATGATTATCAATAATCTCCACAAATTCAGCAAGATCAATCTGCCATGCAGCAGAATTGATAAAGGCTTGTCTAACCTGTTTCTTGTTTAAAGGAACAATGATTTTAATTGAGTCACTTTCACACAATTTTACTATTTGTAATCTTGCCTGACAAATTAATGTAGCCATTTGATCCAAGTACAATGTAAAAATCTTAATTGTACTATAAGGAAGGAAGGACCACTCTACAAGATCTGTATTTTGAGCAATTATGCCTGTTGGAGAATCATATATTTGATTTTGTAGCAAAATCAAAAGTTGGAGTGGGGCTAAGTGATCTATTTTATTTACTTGTCCTGACCAAATTTTTTTTTCAACTAATTTAATTTTTTTCAGTTGCCTCTGGAGTTAATGTTCTTTTACTATTGAATTTTGGATCTCCTCTCAAGATAGAGAACAAATTTGACATGGCATAAGTAGGGATGCCTAGAGTTGACTGAATCCAATTAATCTTTTTTAGCAATTTTTGAAAGTCACTTAATGTTTTTAATGTGTTTTTTTAATTTCTATTTTTTGTGGTTTAATTTTTATTTCCTCAACCTGCATTCCCAAATAATGAAATGGAGTTGAGATTTGAATCTTATCAGATGCTGTTGTCAGTCCTGTGTTTGCAACCTCTGTCTGCAGAAATGTGTAACAGTCAATTAATTTGTCTCTCATTTTTGCAGCACGCAAAATATCATAAACATAATGAATGATATAATAGTCTGAAAACTTGTCTCCAACTGGTTGAAGAGCTTGAGCTACAAAAGTCTGACAAATAGTTGAACTATTAAGCATTTTCTGAGGCAACACTTTCCACTGAAACCTGGTGGCTGATTCTTTATTATTTACCACTGGTATAGTAAAAGCAAATTTTTCAAAATCCTGTTTTGCCAGAGGAATGGTAAAAAAAGCAGTCTTTCAGATCAATTATAACTGAAGGAGAATCTCTGGGGATCATGGCCAGAGAGGGCAACACAGGCTGGAGAGCCCCCATAGGTTGAATTACGGCATTGATGGCTCTTAAGTCAGTCAGCATGCACCATCTGCTGGACTTTTTTTTAATTATAAACACTGGAGAATTTTAAGGAGAGAGAGTGGGTGAAACATGTCCTTTTTTTTTTAAAATAGTTTTTTAAAACTATTTTATGTAGCATACTCAACTTTTTTTAAGGAAGCGGCCACTGTTTGACCCAGACAGGACACTGCAGGGCGAGTCTGAACTGCTCTTTTACTGTAGTGAGCTGCAGGTTGGGCAATAATGAACACTGCGAACCAAGTCCCAGTGAACCTAGTTTCAGGCACCCTCTCCTAGCACTCACTCTGCTGAGGAGGAGGTGGCCATCATGGTTTTAGCCCTGATGGCCCTGATGGTTTTGGACCTTTTTTTAAAAAAAAATTGTAATGTTTCAGGATATACTACTTCCTGTAATTGATTGTAGGCAACATTTTGCATTGACCGAGTCATTACAGACTCTGCTACATATTTACAATGTGAACTTTTTGTTCCTTTTTAGGATTTTATCCCTGCCTTTTCTTCACAATCTATTACATAGCTTTCAGGGGCATCAGAAACTGAAATGCTATCTTCTTCTATTTGAAGCGGTTCTAAAGTTGCTTTAATAATGGCCCAACCATTTCATACTATAAGTGAGATGATTTTATCTTTTTTACTTGCTTGTTTTAATTCTTTGCCATTTTTTTTTAATGTTTTAGATCTAAAGTTTCCTCTTCTGGAAACCATGGACAGAATTGTTCTATTGTTTGAAATAGAGTAATTAGATTTTCTGTAGAAGCTTTAACTCTCCCTCTTCTTAAGAGAATTTTAATGAAGCTGAGATAAGAGGCATATTTACTTTCAGTTTGTGGCTCAGTTTGTAGCTCAGTCGATAGAGCACAAGACTCTTAATCTGAGGGTCGTGAATTTGTGCCCCACATTGAGCGCCAGATGAAGGGGGCCAGACCTTCTATCCCTGTGGGTATTTTTTGTCAGGTGGGACTAAAAACTGAGAAAAGAAATAAGAAACAGAGACAAAGTATACAGAAATAACAGTGGGCCCAGGGGACTGGAGCTTAGCATACGGGGAACCCGCGCCAGCACCAGCCTCTGAGTTTCCTCATTATTTATTGATTACTATTTTCACTATCTCAGTAAGAGGAATGCAG
>NW_016804706.1:615783-640908 GCF_001698545.2 Rhinopithecus bieti
CCCTGTCTCGACAAAAATTACAAAAATTAGCCAGACATGGTGGCATGCATCTATAGTCCCAGCTACTTGGGAGGCTGAAGTGGGAGGATTGCTTGAGCCTGGGAGGTCGAGACTGTAGTGAGCTGTATTTGTGCCACTGCACTGCAGCCTAGGTAACAGAGCAAGTCCCTGTCTCAAAAAAATAAATAAATAAATAAATAAATAAAATTAAAAGCGTATCAAACTAAGAGATTGTCTAAACCTTAGTGAAAATATAAAGGCATACACCAAATTCAAAATACACATCCACAAGCAGTTCTTGCTTTCTTCAGTACAGTATTGGCTGAAACAAATGCATATCAGAACTGTGGAAAATCAGGCTATCTACACATATTTCTACTATGTTCTGTGTGTATGACATGCAGCCAATAATATTAAAATGTCAGAAATTGACAAACCTTGGGGGTGGCTTTACAAAATTTCTTATAGTTCTCTATTCTTTCTCTCAGCTAGAACTACTTCATCATAAAATTTGTGAAGTGAATCCATAGGAATTGAGCAAAATAAAAAAGGAGTTATTGAGTGTGAGGAAAACTGTGGAAAGGTAAAGACAGGTGGAGAAATGACGATACTGAGCAAGTCAGTGACCTTCACAGTAATAGATTTCCTGGAGGAGTGTGAGCTGGAGCCAGAATGAAGTGGATAGAATATAAAAGAGGGATGAAGGAGTAGGGACTTCAGGGTGCAAATATGGGGTTGAGTAGGCGAGACTGGGAAGTGTGGATGGATTCTGAACATTCCGCTTTAGGTGTAACACTTAGAGAAAGAGAAATCACGTTTATTTAGCTCCTTCCACAATCTTTAGAGAAATATTCTGAAACATTACAAAAGTAGAGATATGAATGGCCGGTAGTCTTCAGGGAAAAATGCAAAGTAAAACCACAATGAGAAACCACTGAGCACCCATTATAATGGCTAAAACTCAAATGAGTAACAGCTATAAATGTTGGCAAGGATGTGGAACAATCTGTACTCTTATCCATTGCCTGAAGGAATATAAAACAGCCACTTTGAAAACCAGTTTTGTATCGTCTAATAAAGTTAAACAAGCTAGTACCCTATGGCTAGCATTTCCACTCCTAGGTATTTACTCAAGAGCAATGAAGATTATATCCAAAACACCTGTGTGAGAATGTTCATAGTTCCTTTCTTTGTAATAGTAAAAAACCAGGAATACTCGCAATGTACAGAAAATAGTTATTCAATCATACAATGGAATATTTATTGGCAATGAAAATGAATGAACTACTGATACGTGCAACAACATGGATAGATCACAAAGATACTATACCAAGTGCAAAAAGTGAGATGCAAAGTAGGCCATACTGGATGAGTGGATATGTATGAAGTTTTAAAACTGGAAGAACTACTCTATCATGATAGTCATCAGATGAATGGCTGCTGGGGAAAGTGGAGCTGAGGTGAAGCGAGAAAAACGGGATTTTCTGTATCTTGACACTGCCATGGGTGACATAGCTGTATTTGTCAAAATTCATTGATGAATTTGATAGAGATCTGATTATTTTGGTATATGTAAAGTTTACAAATTTAAAGTGCTAATAATAAAAAATTTAATGTTAGTGACAAAATAGTAATTAAAATATTAGCAATCAAATCCAACAACACACCAAAAAAATACACCATGATGAAATGAGTTTTATACTATGGATGCAAGGATGATTTGGCACAAGTAAATCAATAAATGTGATATACTACATCAACAGAATAAAGGACAAAAACCAAATGATCATCTCAATAGATGCCGAAAAAGCATATGATAAAACTCAACATTGCTTCTTAATAAAAACTGTCAAGAAACTAGGCATAGAAGAAACATACTTCAACATAATAAAGGCCATATATGACAAACCCACAGCTAACATTGTACTGAATGAGGACAAGCTAATAGCCTCTCCTCTAGGATCTGGAACAAGGTGATTCCCATTTTCACCATTTTCATTCAACACAATACTAAAATTCCTAGCCGCACCAATCAGGTAAGAGGAGGAAATAAAGGACATTGGAAAAGAGGAAGTCAAGTTAGCCGTGTTCGTATATGACACGATCTTTTACTTGGAAAAACCTAATGATGTCACCAACTAAATTGTTAGAACTAATAAACATTAATTTATTAGTTTGAAATTAGTTCAAAATGCAGTGAAATTGCAGGATACAAAATCAACATGAAAAGTTTCATGGAACTTATGTATACCAACCACATGGAATCTGAAAAAGAAATCAAGAAAGCAACACCATTTATAGTAACTACCAAGAAGATAAAATACCTAAGAATCAATTTAACTAAGGAAGTAAGATGAACAGAATAAAACACTAATGAAAGAAATTGAAGAGTACACAAAAAAATTGAAAGAACCAGGCATGGTGATTCACGCCTGTAATCCCACCACTTTGGGAGGCTGAAGCAGGAGAATTGTTTTAGGTCAGGAGTACAAGAACATCCTGGGAATCATAGTGAGATCCCATCCCTAAGGAAAAAAAAAGAACAAGAAAGAAATATATTTCATGCACATGGAATAGAATAATTAATATTGTTAAAATATCATACTACTCTAAGCAATTTACAGATTCAGTGCAATCCCTGTCAAATACCAATATTAATCTTCACAGAAGTAGAAGAAACAATTATAAGATATGTATGAAACCATAAAATATCCCAAATAGCCAAAGTAATGATGAGCAAACTAACAAAGCTAGAGGCATCACACTACCTAAATTCAAAATACAAAGCTATAGTAACTAAATACAAAGCTATAGTGACCAAATCAGTATGGTACTGGTATAAAAACATACATATAGATGAATGGAACACAAAAGATTACTCAGACATAAATCCACAAATTGATAGCCAACTTATTTTTGAAAAAGGAACCAAGAATATCACCATGGTACTGGCATAAAAACAGACCCACAGACTAATGGAACAGAAAAGATTACTCAGACATAAATCCACAAATTGATAGCCAACTCATTTTTGAAAAAGGAACCGAGAATATACAATGGCAAAAGAACAGTCTCTTAAATAAATGGATCTGGGAAAATGCAGATGCAGAAGAATGCCACTAGACCCCTGTCTCTCACCATATACAAAAATCAACGCAAAATTGATTAAAGACTTAAATGTAAGACCCAAAACTATAAAACTACTAGAAGAATACTTACAGGAAACACTCCAGACATGGGTCTACGCAAAGACTTTATGGCTAAGACCTCAGAAGCACAGGCAACAAAAATAAAAATAGACAAATGGGACTATATTAAGCTAAATAGTTTCAGCACACCAAATGAAACAATCAACCGAATGAAGAGGCAATCTGTTGAATAGAGAAAATATTTGCTATGTATTCATCCAACAAGGAACTAACATCTAAAATATACAAGGAACTCAAAAACTCAGCAATAAAAACACAAATAATCAAACAAAAAAAAGTGATGGACAAAGGGTCTGAATTTCTCAAAAGGAGACATACAAACGGCTAACAGCTATATAAAGAATGCATAACATTATTAAGTATCAGGAAAATAAAAATCAAAACTACAATGAAATATCATCTTATCCTAGTTAGAATGGGTATTAATGAAAAATAATCGATGCTGGTGAGCATGTGCAGAAAGGGGAACTGTTGTACACTTTTGGCAGGAAAGTAAGTAGAGCAGTTATGGAAAACAGTATAGTGATTTCTCAAAAAACTAAAAATGGAACTACTATCTGATCAAAAAATTCCACTCCTGGGTATTTATTCAAAGGAAAAGAAATCAATATATCAAAAGAGTACCTGCACCCCCATGTTTATTGAAGAATTATTAGCAGTAGCAAAGATATGAAATCAATGAGTGAATTCATTAGTGGGTGAATGGCTAAAGAAACTGTGGTGCCGTGCGCGGTGGCTCACGCCTGTAATCCCAGCACTTTGGGAGGCCGAGGCGGGCGGATCACGAGGTCAGGAGATCGAGACCATCCTGGCTAACACGGTGAAACCCCGTCTCTAGTAAAAATACAAAAAATTAGCCGGGCGTAGTGGTGGATGCCTGTAGTCCCAGCTACTCGGGAGGCTGAGGCAGGAGAAAGGCGTGAAGCCGGGAGGCGGAGCTTGCCGTGAGCCGAGATGGCGCCACTACACTTCAGCCTGGGCGACAGAGTGAGACTCTATCTCAAAAAACAAAACAAAACAAAACAAAACAACAAAAAACAACAACAACAGAAAAAAAACCAAGGAAACTGTGATATATTTACACAATGGAATGCAATTCAGCCATAAAAAGTAATGAAATCCTGTCATTTGCTGCAACAGGAATGGAACCGGAGCGCATTATGTTAGGCAAAATAAACCAAACGAGAAAAGACAAATATCACATATTGTCATTCATATGTGCGAGCTAAAAAGATTAATCTCATAGAGGCAGAGAGTAGAATGACAGTTACCAGAGGCTGGGAAGAATGTAGGGGTGGGAAGATACAGAGAGGTGGGTTAGTGGGTACAAATGTACAGTTATATTGAAAAGATCAGTTCTAATGTTCAATAGCACAGTAGGCTGACTACAGTTAACTACAGTTAACAAAAATGTGTATTTAAAAATAACGAGAAGAGTGGATTTTAAATGGTCCCAACACAAAGAAGTGATAAATGCTTGAGGTAATGGATACTCTAAATATCCTATCTTATTACACATTCTCTGCATGTATCACAATATCACATCTATCCCGTAAATGTGTACAAATATTATGTATTAATTCAAAAAAAATTTAAAAAATAAACTGAATATAATATGGAGCATTGTATTTAATTTTTTTGTATTTTCCATTTATGAACACTTATGTCACCTTATTTAATTTACTTGCTTTTAACAATTATCTTTGAATTGTTTGTGAAAATTTCAGAGACATTAAACAAAGCTACTAATCATCTTATTTTCCTTGTAGATAAACCAGGCAAGTATTTTAAGAGTCACAGAAGTAAAGAATATAAAAGTTAAAATATAGTTGTTTCCAATGTTTTCTTCCTTTTTTTATTGTGGTGGTTGCCACATGTCAAACAATTTATTTTTATTGTGTATTTTGTTGTTAGGTTGAATTTATAATTTTATAATCTTAAACATCTAATAAAGATAATACAAGTCTACTTGACTAGTAAACCCAGGTGGAATAGGTTGTATGTCTACATTATAGTTAATGTTGACAACACTCAAGACATGCCTTATTTAATTATTATTATTACTATTATTTTTATTTCCATAGGTTATTGGGGAACAAGTTGTGTTTGGTTACATGAGTAAGCTCTTTAGCAGTGATTTGTGAGTTTGGTGCACCCATCACCCGAGCAGTACACACTACATCCAATTTGCAGTTTTATCCCTCACCCCTTCCTACCCTTTACCCCTGAGTCTGCAAAGTCCATTGTGTCATTCTTGTGCCTTTACATCCTCATAGCTTAGCTCCCACTTATAAGTGAGAACATATAAAATGTACAAAACTATGAGCATGATAAAAATGTGACAAATATTCCCTCTTTATCAAGAACAGCTTTTATGTTCTGTGAGTTTAAGGAGAATGAAGACCATGCAGCATCAGAAGGGGTTGCTCTCCTGAGAATGTTCTTCCCACTTAACGGGCAGAAACAGCATCACTGGAGGAAGCAGGACTTTGGAGAACTACATACCACCACATCTTGGTGTCTGGGATTACCCAGACTTAGGGAGGGTTCACTTTCTGGGAAAAACTAAACTTTGGTTCCCTTTCTTTTTTGTTCCTATTGCAAGACCAAAATTTCAGAAAACCAAGAGAAAGCATTAAGTCAAAGGGATATACTGTGTTTTATTTTTCAGAATATCCAATGCTAAGGATGATCCAGACTGTTACGAGATGAACTGTGTTCCTCTACCACCAAAATCCATATGTTGATGTCCTATGTTGAGAAGGCAGAAGGAGAAGTGACCATCTACAAGCCAAGGAGAGAGACCTCAGAAGAAATCAACCCTGCAGCACCTTGACCTTGCACGTGTAGCCTCCAGAATTGTAAGACAATAAATATTTATTGTTTAAGTCACTCAGCCTGTGGTACTTTGTTATGGTAGCCCTAGCAAATTAAAACAGAAATATTACCTTTTTATCCTGTCCTATGCATGAACATAAGATTTTTCTAAGAGTATGGATTACCTGGAATTCCATAGCATAGAGTGAGTCCATTGAAAATGGATGATATAGGGTTATTTCCAAGCCTTTATGGGTCTCCTGGCCACCACAGAGTCAAGGATGTGTCCCCATTCCTTTTCACTTTCACGCAGAGTGAAAGTTGTGGACCTACACTGGCGTAGAATCACAAACTGTGTTTAAATTATTAGAGATATTGAGGGAGCTAGTTTTGCCCTAATGTTATGGAAAGATGATGAACAATCATAATTCCTAAACTAAAGAGGCTTTTTGGCAGGGGATTGCAGGCACTATACGTTTTTATCCTACTTTTAAGGTGCATTTTCCTAAAAAGTCTTGTCTAGGAATAAATGTCATCACTTTTGCTCTTTTCCTCCCCATTGATTACTTGGTCTTCCATCCATTTCAGTGAGGTTGCTAGAATGGATGTGTTTATCCATGATTCATAGATGAATCAGAGAGGCACTAGAAGTACAGAGTTTCTCCTGAGCTCACACAGCGCCTCAGTGGTAAAGCAATGACAGGCACATGACTCTCCATGTCCCTAGTCCAGTTTTCTGGGTACCATGAGAATTACAGCCTTTGGTTTCTCTTATATGTAGTTCTTTTCTGAGCCAGAGAAGGAGAATTCATAGTGAGAGTAAAGTACCAGAGCCCCCAGCCCTTGCCCTAGATTTACTGGGCTGGGGAATGGAGAGAGAGAGGCCGCCACTGATTCTGTTAATTCTGGCTTCTATTCTCAGTCACTCAACTGAAAGCAAGAAGGTTTATCTTCCCAGATGACAGGAAACCCCACTGTCAACCATGGAAAAGCCAAGGCTCACCCTCCCACACACACCTTGAATTATGTCCCAGTTTTCTTACGTATGTTTTTCTGCCATGTAACTATTTCTCTTCCCATCAAGCCCCAGCTGTCACCGTGCAAATACAGCAATAGCAGAAAGAAGCTGCTACCGAGCCTGATGCTCTGAAGGAAGCTCTGAGTTGAGATTTTATATTACACGTAGGTGCCTCTGAGTCATTGCAGAGTGTTGCTTGTCTCCTCTCTGTCCTCAGTTTGATCAGGGTTTATATGTTCTGGTATTTCTCCAGTTCCTCATCAGAAATGACAAAGAATGCCATGTCCTGCTCCTGAGGTCCCTGATGGCAGTGAGAGGCAGCTCCTAATGGGGCTCATAGACTTCATTACTGCTGGGCCATGTGGGTTCAGCCTCCTGACCACCATGGATCAGTGGTCCCAGATTCACCTCTGATATTTATAGTCTTTTGTTCTTTGGCCTCCACAAATGCTCTCTGGTTGAGATGAAGAGAAAGGACACAGAGACCCAAAAGCTGTGCCTGCCCACAACTCTGCCCAAGGTACCTCCCAGTGTTCTCTTACTTATGTTGGCCATGTCCTCATGAATTTCGTGAAATGGCCATATTGTCTCTGAGTGGGAGTGAGGGGAGATCACTGGGCAGGGCTCTGTAGAAGGGTGGCGAGGGTCCTCTAAACCCTTTACCTACACCTGTTGGGCTTTCTCTAGCATAAAATGTCCCAGAGACAGCCAAACCCTAAACTTGGATCCTCTAACGAATGAGTGTGAGCATCTTAGCCCTGGCCAAATGAGCACTAAATTCTAGACAAACCAAGACACCTTCTAAATTGTGGAACACTTTAGATCTGAATCCTGGAAGTGGGCTTCTGGCCAGGGAGCAGGTGTCACTGCATCTGGTCCACAAAAGCAGCTCCACAGCTCAAGGTGCTCTTCTGGATTTCTGCCTTTTCCTGGTTCCTGGCCTCACAAATCTTCACTGCTTTGTTAGCCCATCTATAAATTCGACCAGATTTTTCAAATAGGTATTTTTTCCCTCACCTTTCCAGTTGTACTCAATGGGAGGGGTGGTCCAAATGACCTAATCAGCAATTGCTGGAAACCGAAGTACAGTGTACAATTCTATATGTTAATGTCATGTACCAAGAGAGAAAACATATAGATACCAGTGGTGGCCACTTAAGCAGTATAATAATATCTATCTATATCTTATAATTATAACATATATATCAATAAATGGTAACTTCTAAGAAAGTAATCTCTATGTGTAATATATGACTATGACTCTCACAGATAAACCTGGGAGCAGAGTACAAAGACACTTCTCATCACCTTTCCTCATGAGCCAGATAGTGTGCAATGATAAGCGGAGATTTGAAATGTGTTGCAAGACTCTCTCAAGGAAGCAGAATGACATTCTACATGAGCAAATCAAAGCAATCTCCTCACAAATGATATTAGATTTATGATGTGTGGGAAGTGTTCTTATTAAAATGGAGTTAATCCTAGGCATGTGGTCTTTTTTTTACAAGTACTGGACTGTAAGTTGCTCACTAGCTGTCGATTCACCAACAATTGTTCCCTTTTATAAAAGGAAGATCCCGCCACAGGCCAGCATTTCCCTGGTGGAGGTCTTTTGCAGACATAATCTTTCAACAGAGAGAATTTTATTAGGAATGCAAAGGGAAGAGAAAAGGCTCAGTCAAAAAGTACCCAGGAAATAGCAACAGCGATAATATTATACACCGACATTGTGTTACAGTAATCAGTGTTCTTAGCACTTTAAAAATCCTAACCCAGTTAATTCTCACAACACCTCCGTGGGGTGTGACCGCTAATCTTCTCTTTATCAAATGATGGAATAGGAATGAAAGTTGCACACAAGTCGTGATGGAGCTGGGCTTGCACGCAGACAATCCTGCACCAGGGCCGTGCTCACATCTCTGCACTATCCAGAATGTGAGGGTGGATGGAGAGTCCAGGTCAGGGAAAGTGATTGGAGAGACAGAAGAAGAGTGGGTAGAGTGGATCACTCTGATGATTCTGGAGCTCCCTTTCCAGGAGAGAAGGGGGCAAAAAGTATGTTGCTATCAAGGAAAATATCCGAAGTCTCTGGCTTAAACCTGAGCATCTCCAGCTCTGGGACAGGTGACTGGGCAGGGATGACAAACTGAACCAAGGGCCCAGCTCTTAAGAGTTCCCTCTCCCGAGAATTCTGCAGGAGTTTCCCTGACCTCATGGCCGCCTCTCATCTTTTCCTCTTGTTTTTCCCCCAGGACTGATGAGGGCGTCCAGTCTGGTTTCCACTGTGTTTCCGAGTTCCAGAGAAGTCATCAGAGTGAGTGAGGGATGGGCTTCATAAAGTGGGGGGTCTCCAGGATCCTCCCTGGACTCTAGGATACCCAGAGAAGCCGGATCCTGCGTCCCGGAACCCGCTTCCTGCTCCTCTGTGGGCCCTGACCTTGGGGAGACCTGGGCTGATGAGGAGAGGATCAGGATGAACTGGGGCTGGGGAAGCAGGAGGGAAAGGGCAGCCTGGAGGGCTCAGCAGCTGCTCCCGCGAAGCCTCAGTCCCGGACTGGGGTCTGCAGACTCCTCAGGTCGTTTCTTCCAGGGCCGCCGCCCCACGCCACCCTCCCCTGGTTCCCGTTCCTCTATCCCCTCCTTAGCTCCCCCTACACAGTAAGAAGCTCCCAGGTGAGCGACTCCGGGGCCGGGTGGGACGTGGGAGGCAGCCTGGGAGCCTGGGTCCCTGCGGGGAGGCGGAGCAAGCGGGTCCCGGAGACAGGGGGTGGGTGAGGACCCGAGGGGAGCAGGAAGGGGTTCCAGGCTCCCGGCGTCACTCCTGCCAGCAATGTGCCGGTTCCCGTGGCCCAGGCCGGCACTCCCGGGTACTTGGAGACCGCCGGGCTTCGCCTCCACCACGCACGCCCTGGAATCCTCAGCTGCGCCTTCGTGGGCGACACGCAGTTTCTGCCCTTCCACAGCCGCAGCGCGGATCGGATCGCCGCGGGTGGAGAAGATGGGATAGGACTGTGGGCGCCCTGAGGAAAGTTCTCGAAGACTGCAGGGAATGTGTAACTGAGGGCCCTGACGTTCCTGGGCCGGCACCACCACCAGGGTCAGCTGGTGAGTGACATCAGGCTCCGGACACAGGTGTTCCCCCCACCCACACTGACGGCCCGGGTCTCCCAGTAACCCTGATGGGTCAGTGCACTAGGTGTCTGCTCAGACACCTGGAGCGTGGCAAGGAAACGATGCAGTGGGCAGGTACTGGGGTCCTTGGTACCGCAAGCCAGGACTTCCTGGAGCTGGAATTACCTTCCCTGGAGACGTTCCTATAGGAGTGAAGAGGCCCGAACCCTGAACCCTGGCCCTTCCTCCTCCTCCTCCTCCTCCTCAGCATTTCTGCTGCCGGGTTGGGGATTCTGCCCTGGTTCCTGTGGTTGTCCTGAGGGTGGGTGCGGAGTAGCGACAGACAGAAGGAGTGCAGGGAGGTAAATAGGAAACGACAGCAGTTATCCTTGTCCACAGTGATGTACTTGGGTCCACCTTCACGGGGGATCTTTTTCTTCCCTGGTCTTCTGTGTCCCACAGTTAGAGATAACCTTTAATATAACCAGAAGATAAAATACCAGGAAACAAAATCAGCAGAGACACAGTAGATGAAAGCATCACAAAGGACTGCTAGGTTCTAATAACAGAATGTAACAGATAGTAAGTATCAGAAGGTTGTAAAATCTGAGTGCAAATTAGAAAAGAAACATAGAAATTTTAAAACTGAAAAATAGTATCATCAATGCTAGAAGCATAATAGTGGCTTTGCAGACAGTGAGACACATTTGTAAAAAGAAAGCACTAGAGATTAGGTAACTTGCTTATCCTGAACTTACTTTTAAATTTGAAAATTTCTGCTGGACTTCTGGCAAGGAGACTGATATCTGGAATTCTCACTAAATTTTCTCCACTCACGAGAATCCTACTGTCTGTGGTTCAGTATGCTTCAGCCTCTGACTCTCCTCAGAGCAGCCATCAGCACTTGTGACCTATCACTCAGGACATAATGAGAAGGTCACCTTGAGGTGCGGGACCCTGGGCTTCTACCCAGCAGAGATCACACTGACTTGGCCGGGGGATGGGAAGGACCAGACCCAGGACGCACAGCCTGGGGACCCCAGGTCTCAGGGGAATGGGACCTTCTAGAAGTGGGCAGCTGTGGTGGTGCCTTCTGGGGAGGAGTAGGGATCCTGTGCCCCATGCACAGCATGAGGGGCTGCCCAGGCCCCTTATACTGAAGTGAGTAAAGGGGTGGAAACCCCTTCACAGAACTGGCAAGCAGGAGCTGTTCTGGGCCCAGTGGCAGGGTCAGAGTTTTGACCTGAAGGTCAAGGCCCCTTTCATTCCCTTCTCAGAATCCCCTTCCCAGCTCGTCTTAACCATCATGGGAACCATTGCTGGCTTAGCACTACTTCTTGCTCTGCTCCTTGGAGCTGTTTGTATAAGAAGTTCTCAGGTATGGGAGGGACTAGAATGATGGCTTTGGCCCATCTCACGTCTAGGGATCCCACTGCCAGTGGGCGATTCCTCGAGTCACTTCCTGTTCCTGCTGGGGCTGGGGATGGTGAACCCAGTCAATCCACAAACCCTGAGATTGAACCAGGCAGACAGGCAGACGGACAAGGAGGGCACTGCCTGTTAAGTGGCCGATGGCCCCAAAACAGAAGTGGTGAAGGGTGAGAGAGAAAAGGCTGCTGGGAACCAGAAGCTTGGGAGCCAGGAAGGCCGAGAAAGTACAGGCTGACAGTAGAGGCCGGAGGCTGGAGACCCTGGCAGTCAGCTGTGCTGTTCACCCTGAGCCCCAGAGTACAAGGGGGGGGGGGGTCCTTTCCACAAGGGAGTTTCAGGCCTCATGACCATTTCTGGGCTCTATACTCCCCTGATCCTCCATGAGGATTGTAAACATCAAGGTAAGGTATCCAGGACCCCAGGAATGTCTGAACTACCTTTACCAAAGAGATCACCTTTCCATTTTGTTTATTTATATAAGATATGAAATATTTAATCAAACAATAATACAGGATTAATTTGAAGGTACCAGGTGTTTTGTGGATAGATTCCGCCAGTTGTTTATATTGGAAGAAGAAACGGGTCTGGCCCCATTCACAGATGAGGACAGCAGGGTAACCATACTTAGGACCTCGAAACTGGGTGCCCTCAACCCTGCAGGAGAAACCCTCCCTGCAAACAGATGTCCAGGAAGGTGACTGCATGGTCCCATGCTTTCTTTTTCTCATTCTCATCTCCTGCATCCTGGATTTACCTTCCTAATCTCAGCTAAGTAACAATATTAACCAGGTATTCAAGACCCTCAGAGCCCCTCTCCACTATGGCACCTAACAGGGTCTTCTGTCCTCATAAGAACTTCAAGAGGTGTCTACTCTATAAAAACAAGCATGGAAGGGGCAGCAGGAGCAGCTTATCCCTAACCCTGGAAAAGAGAGGATGGAGCCACAGTCCTGTGCCTCACCCATCCCATGGTCCTGCCTTAAATACAGTCTCCTCCTGCAGGCTCTACTGGGTCTCTTTATTGTTATTCTCCAGGTGGTAACAGGGTCGCTGACACTGATGTGCTGCTCACAGTGTCCCGAAATATGACCCTTGGGGCCCAATGCCCACAGGAGTTGAGAGCGGGGAGCAGCTTTGGGGTGTAGGGGATCTTTGGATTTGAAGGTAGGGGATGGTGATGGGCTTCCCTAATGCTCAGGGTGTCAAGGCTGAGAGTGGCTGAGCTGAGCTGCTCATTACCATGTTCTCCACAGTTTGAGAGCTGCCTTGTGTAGACCAGCAAGACACAGAATATTCTCAGCTCCCCTTGTCTTTTGGAAGACCCTGACTTCTCTTTCCCCGGCTGTGCAGCTGATGAACTCTGTCTTCTCCCAAGCATAGCACGAGGAGGATGGCAGGAGTGAGGCCCATTCCCCTTATTCCGCCAGAACTCCTTCCACATAATCCCAATATCCAGGCCCGGGGCCTCTCCCAGACCAGTCTCCCAGACTTTATTTTATTTTATTTTATTTTATTTTATTTTATTTTATTTTATTTTATTTTTGAGACGGAGTCTCGCTCTGTTGCCCAGGCTGGAGTGCAGTGTCCCGATCTCGGCTCACCACAAGCTCTGCCCCCTGGGTTCACTCCATTCTCCTGCCTCAGTCTCCCGAGTAGCTGGGACTACAGGTGCCCGCCACCACGCCCAGCTAATTTTTTGTATTTTTAGTAGAGACGGGGTTTCACCGTGTTCGCCAGGATGGTCTTGATATCCTGACCTTGTGATTCGCCTACCTCAGCCTCCCAAAGTGCTGGGATTACAGGCGTGAGCTACCGCGCCCGGCCCCATCATTTCTGGGAATAAAAGGGTTACAATGTCTCCCTCCCAGATTTCCCTTGTCACTCACTCACCCTGAATAGACTTCTTACTCTATTAGTTATTGTTCTCATATCCTTTCTTTGAAGCTGTGATAAAATATTATAAGCTATTCAGGAAACACAGAGGTTAGGTTCTCTTTTTGAATTCTGAGGATCTGCTGTGCTGGGGCAGGGGCAGGTGGGGAGAGAAGGACGGGTGGAGGGGCAGGTGCTGAGTGGTGTGCGTCCTCGCTCTGTGCTCAGTAAGGCTCCTGCTGTGGTCATTTCCTACCCATTTGTCTGGATCCCTCCTTGTGCTGTGATTTGTGCCCGGTCTTTATTGGCGGATGCTGCTCCAGGTTGGAGACCTCACACATCTCCAGGTTGAGCCTTTCTCCAAGTCTATGGAGGTCAAGGGCAGATACTGGCAACTTTCCATCCTGCCCTCACCTCCACTTTATTAGGCTTATTTTAATATGTTGATCTGATCCTTCTTATAAGGGATGATATGAGCATTGTTTCGTAGGAGAGCTGCTTTCATTCCACTGTCTCTGACACAAAGATCCTGTGTTCTTTTTTGTTGTTGTCCCCTAAAGACAGAAGAGCCTCTGCACGTGGGGTTTCTCAGAAGCCAAAATTCCCACCTTTGCCTTTTTTTTTTTTTTTTTTTTTTTGAGACAGAGTCTCACTCTATCGCCAGGCTGGAATGCAGTGGCACAATCTCAGCTCACGATCTTGGCTCACCGCAACTTCCGCCTCCCGGGTTCAAGAGATTCTTCTGCCTCAGCCTCCCGAGTAGCTGGGACTACAGGCATGTGCCAACTTGCCCAGGTAATTTTTTGTATTTTTAGTAGAGACGGGGTTTCACCATGTTGGCCAGCATGATCTCGATCTCTTGACCTTGTGATCCACCCACCTCAGCCTCCCAAAGTGCTGGGATTACAGGTGTGAGTCACTGCGCCTGGCCCCACCTTTGCTTTCTTTCCTGATCCATATCCAAAGTGCTTCTATCTTTTCCCTTTTAATGTAGTAAGTCAAATTTTTGATTTGAGGGCTGGGTACACTGGGTCTCATCTGTAATCCTAACACTTTAGGAAGTCAAGGCAGGGAGATTGGTTGAGGCCAGGAGTTGGAGACCAGCCTGGGCAACACAGCAAGGCTCTATCTCTAAAATTAAAAAAAGTCGAATTAACATCATGAATACATGTGCTATTGCCATATCAAAAATAAATTCTTGTAACTTCTTTTGTGGGAGCACCCTGTGGTCAGTCAGGGTTCTGGTAGGAAAGAGATGATACAGAAGGAAAACACATATTACAGAGGTGCTGGCAGGGCTAAGAAAGTCATAAGGCTAAGAAAGTCACGCTGAAGCTCCTTGGGATGATCAGTGGCAGGAAACTATTTCTATCTCTGAGCTTGAAAGAGCAAGAAAGGGAGCAGTTTCCAGAATTCAGGGAAATCTGTAGCTTTCACTAGGGGCAGCTGCAGGTAGAAGACGGCAATGATTACAGAACCACAGAGCTGCCTGGAGGGAGAGAGGGATATGAAAATCCTGAGTCATTTCTTCCCCAACACTCCCATTTCCTGCAGGTGCCTGTTATTTTCCAAACCCAAGCAGAAGCCAGATGCTGAAGGAGCACAAGCCGTGCCGTCTATCATGGTTGCCTCTCAGTGCAGGAGGCAGGGTAGAAGAGAGTGGACGATGGCTCTGTGAGGAGACAGAAGCTGAGAATAATGTACTCGCCTACAGTGTTCACGTTATTCGTGGAATTTATTTAAATATACTAGCACTTGTTTTAATCCAGAAGTATGGCTTTAAAAAGCAACATCGCACTTATAAATGCTTAGCAGATAGTAAAATTGAATGGTATCTAACTCTCCTTCCCTTTCTCCACATAAAACTGTATAACTCATAAGTGAGTACTTTGAATTATTTGGGTGTAAGTCTTAAAAGTAGAACCTGGCTCATATAAGTAAAAGGAAGTTGTTGGGCAGCTGTGGGTGAGGTTCACAGAATCACAGATGCTTCCAAAGTACCAGGATAGCACCAAACAGCAGGCAGCAAGCCCTGACCAGTCTCATAGACTTGACCATGGAGTGGAAGAATTGTCACTGTTTCCTGATATCTTGTCATTCCTGAGTTTTAAATTCTGGAGTAGTTTACCCAAATGGCTTAGTTTAGATCTTACGTATTTCTTATTTGCTCATGACTTAATTTCAGGGATAGAGTCAATATTTGGTTTTGACTCTATCACTCAAAATGAATTCAGTTTTGACATTGAATCCAAATTCAATTTCAGGGATAGAGTCAATAGGAATAGCCTCAATAAGGATAGTCAATATTTTTGCTTAATGGAAACTCCTTTCCTCTGTTTATCTTCCTAAAGTAGGGGGAAGGGGAAGAGTCTTTCAAGTTCCAATGGACCCATGTACATCATAACATCAATCTAATTGCCCTCCCCCATTTTCCTTTGCTTTCCACAAAAGAATCAAATTTTTTCCCCTAAAATATGTCAACGCCTGTGATCCAGGGCTGGATCCCATAGCGGAGGCCCAGAACCCCCCTTCCTGGGATTATGACCTCCCCAGAAGGCCTGGGGGTGAAAAGAGAAACTAGGCTCCAAAGGGAACATCAGTGCTCTGTTGTCCAGCAGCAGGAGAGAGTGGGGCACGACACAGCACCCCACCCTGAAGAATGGGAGTGAGAAGAGAGGACAGGTGAACCCACCACAGCCCCAGTGAGATGGGAGGGGGCATTGTCCAGGAAGGAGAACAGCCGTGGGGCAGCCCCAGCCAAAGCCACCAGACATCATTGCATGTCTGGGCCCCCCTCAAGCCAACATGAGTTTTAACACTCCACACTCTTTTATTAAGAGCTAGTTGTCAGTACATCAGTGAGAGAACAACTTTGACACAGAAGAAACCATGGTCTGAACTGGGTCATGCCAGAAGAATGTAGTAGTAGGTTCTACGCTTCCCTCCAGAGCCTCATAGGCATGGGCAACTTTTTTTTTTTTTTTTCCCAGCCACACACCCTAGGTAATGAAGAAAGCTCTCTGATCTGTGTTCTTGCTGGGCAAACAGGCCCCTACCACATGCACAAGGTGTGGAAGTCATGGCCAAGGCAGAGTGGGACACCTATCTGAGGCCAGGAAAAGCTAATGACCCTGCATTTTGTTTAGTCCCTGTGGAGTCTTGACCTGGGCGTGTGCTGCTGTATTCCCACTGATGTTCTTCTAACCCTCTGGCTCTGAGATAAGCAGGTACATAGCATATTGAAGGCTTGGTTTCTTTTACGCTAAGCAGAATTATCAAGGCAATGCTACAACACGGGAGCAAACCTAATTGTATCAGTCCATCAACACCAAGTTCACGTTCATTGCAGAAGGAAAAATGGAAACGTGGTGAATTCTGCCCCCACATTGTAGGAAAGACCAACATCAAATAATAAAAAAGCAACGTAAGATTAGCCACCACAGTCAAGCAACCCTGAGGCAAAACCCCTAAAAAATGTCTCTTTAAAGCCCAGGGACTGGGGATATTATGATATCTACTTTCATGGACTGTGTTTACTGAAAATATCAACAGGAAACTTTCCTCTCTGCTCCAATGGGAGGTTTCTGTTGCCATAGTGCACCTTAGGATACTAGCATTACTGTTTAACAGGTTTCTCTCCCCCATTAAATGGCCCACTCACAGAATCTCCAGGGCACTCACACCTGGATGGATGATCTGCTATTTGGCACCAGAATCTGGACAACCCAGCATCCTCCTGGCCAACTACATGGACCACAGCTGTTGATGCCATTTTGGAATCTCTCTCTAAAGTTCTTCTCGGCTGTTCTCTGGGTACACGCTGATTATTTGCTCTAGTATTGGTATTTGGTCTCTGGCAGGGTTTGCACTGGGTTTCTGCTGCAGTTCCCAGCAAACAGACCTTGACAGGATCCTAATTGGGCCAGCACTGTCATCAGGAGCTGAGGTCCACATGATAAGTGGGAAGGACTGTTCCCTCCACCAGCAGCGGCATTGTAGGGGCTCTTCTGCACCCACATTCCAGCTCAAATCCATTAAGAGAGGAATCAGAGAGCTGGGCTAAGGCATTTCCCTTCCCCACGCTATAGGAATCCCAGTTGTATTTCCCTTCTCTTCAATACACCTAAACCTAGATGATCACCAGTGTGCAGTCACATTTTGGAGAGGAAGGAAAGCAGGCAGGAGTGAGAACCCTGGCAGTTCCACTGCCACCTGTGGGCACCCACACACTCATGCTCCCACTTCCACACTTGCACACACAAACTCACACCTATGCACCCATATACACTCAAGTCAGCACTGGAGAATGACAGTTCCTGGCACCCTTATATCTACGTGCCATTCTCAGAGATTTGTGCATCTGGAGACAGGAGCTCTTGAACTCTGCCACCCGGAACCACCCCCAAGAGGAGGCTTGAGGGAGTGGGGTCCTAACAAGGTGCTGCTGGGCGGGTGGGATGATATCCTGGGATGCCCTGGTTGTGGCAGACAGTTGCTCAAAGGCCATCTCCCTTCCCTCCCCTCTCCCAGCTTAGGCTAACAGCCCTGAGCTAGATGAGCAGAAGGAGTCCCCCCATACAGGGCTCACAGCCCACTTTCCTGCATCAGAGCCCTCCACAGCACCAAAGGGTTAAAGGATCAGAGACAGGTGCTGTGGGCAGGGAAGGGGTTCTCCGCTTGGAACAATGGGGATCCATCCTCCAATCTGCAGCCAAACATCTCAGACTACCGGGATTGGGTCTCACAGGGGCAGAGGGTTTCAACAGCCACCACCCTCGAGAGACCCTGCCCAGACAGCCTGCTGAGGGAACAGCTGGAGCTTCTCCCAGAGGCTGAATGCTTCGAGGGGAGGACCTGGGAAGCCCTGGGACCCTGGATAGTGCCCACTCTGATACACGCCAGCATTGCTTCCTGCCCTCCTCTGCCTACCTCCACCCTCCAGGAACAGTTGGATGTGGTTGGTGGAGCCTCAGGACCTGCTCTGGGGGTGAGGGAAGGCCTTATACTACCAGCAGTTCAGTGGAAACCCCCAGGTCTGCAGTGGGGAGAGGCCCCACTCCAGCAGGACTGACCCAGCCATGGGGGCAACGCAGGCAGCAAGTGAGTTCAGAGAGTCCCCACATGTGGCCCACAATCCACAGGAATTCTCACAGCTAGTAACCTTGCTCACCCTGGCGGGGCAAAGTGATGATGATTGGAGGTGTTGACCATCATAAATACCAATCATTCTGCCTCTTCACCTTCAGTCACAAGGTAGCTAGATGGGATGAATGTAACTGAACTCAGGTCCAACCATTCATGACTCAAATAGGCAAATACACAAGAGGTGAGTTGTGGTGAAAGGAAAGCACTTTATTCAAATGCCAGCACTTGAGGAGAGGGCTGGGCTCAAACTTCGAATAAACCATCTCAAATTTTTAGACTGATGAGAAGTTTGTAAGTGGACATGTGGAATGGGAAACATGCAGGAGTGGCACAGGGTGCAGATCTGAATGTCTCGTTCCAAGGGCTCTCTTGAATTATTGTCAACTTGGAGTACTGGCTGGCAACATCACAGTTACAGCCACATTGTAGATGATCTATCTTGAGGTAATCTCTAAGTGGGGGAAAATTCCACAGCTGGGTCTTGATGCCTGGCTTGTTTCACGATTAGATACTGGAGTTTCTGACCAAGCAGATGGTTAGATAACCACGCATATGTTGTTCATGGGGCCACAGTGCAAGGGAGTGCTTGGTGGGAGAGGAGGGGAACAGAAAGTCTAAAAGTATACCTCCAAGGTTATGGCTATATTTTAAGAGTAAAGAAAAGTTTCTATAATTTGTTTCAAGGTTGTATCTTAAGCCTAAAAAGAAAGGAGGACAAGAAGTAATTTTAAAATGCATTATACAGCCGGAATACTGGGTTATGGGATGAGTGGTTTACCTATGGACACAAAGATGTGAGAACTAAACTCACACCTGCCACACTGCTGTAACGCTGACCCTTCCCAGAATCCCCAGAACATACTCGTTCATCCTGTGCCCATTGCCAGGACTGGGTGAAGAAGGCAGGAAAATTTGAGGACAGGAAGGTCCTCCCTCCGCGGCCAGGCTAGGTCCTTGATGTGCTGGACTCTGTGAGGTTTCTCATGGCCGTGTCTCTAATTTGCCTGCAGTGGTCAGGCTCCAAGGGCAGCAGGCTGGGCATTCCTCAGGAAAGGAAAGAGGATGCCCAGGAAAACCCCTGGTGATTGCTTTTCCCCTTTGACCCCTTCTCAACACACACAGGCACACAGGCAAGGCTGACAACAGGAGAATCTGTGTGGGCACAGAAGAAGCTCCACAGAAGAGCAGCTTGCCTCAGCATGCTCTGAATCTGCAAGGTCAGAGAGGAGAAAACCTACAGACAGTGGCACTGCCAGGCCTCCACCCTCCCCTTCCCACCCCTACTCCCTCAGCTAACACCCAGGGCAAGAAAGTGTGGTGTGCCTGGACTCTTGCACAAGTACCTTGATCAGGCAACAGTGACCAGGGCAGCCTGCTATTTATGCCTTCTTGCAACTCAAGCTTTGCCTGAGTTGCAAAGGAGACTTGCAACTCAAGTCTGCACCTCCTTGCCCCACTCCTAGGATTCCAGTCCTCCAAGGACAGCCAGACATCTGAAGGAAGTGCCAGGCACAGATGTCAGGCTGCATAATTGCTGGCCCCAGGCACCTGGAGAGGCTCTCAGGTCCCGGCTGGTATGGGGTTGCTGCTTTCACATTGGAGAAGATCCTTGAGTCTGGGGCCAGACCCCTGTCTCACACTCTGAGGTGATCTTAGTGATCGACCTGCGGGTACTTCCACAGATTTCTTCTCAGGACAATTACTTTCTCTAGACAAGTTCCTCTTCATTTTCAGGGCTCAGCCATGACTGTGGGTGACCAAACAACTGTTAACAAAGGGCAGAGACCTCTTCAATGCCAGCTTATGAATCCACACCTCACCACCTCCAGAGGTGGGAAAAGGCACTTCCATCCACGATCCAATACTTCTTCCTGCCCTTAACTCCTTACACCCATCTGGACACTTGGGCTGTGTGGAGGGCACCCAGGGTGCATGGTGGCAGTGGAAGCCTTGGGAAAACTCATCAGGAAGCCAAAAAATGCACCTCAGGTGACTAAACTTTTTTGCTGTTCTGTGCATGTCTGAGAATGACCTAAAAGATTTGTAAGACCAATTATTTGGCAACCAACCTATTTGGTCAAGTCACAGACATGAAGCGGGTTAACACTGCCTTTACCTATGACATACCTGAGGATTCTGACAGTTACCTGCATCAGGTAAGCCCTATACCCAGGACACCACCCGCTCTCATACCCCCTTACTTTCTGTATCTTTTCACACTTCACATCCTCATCCCTCCCTCTGGATGTCTTTCCTCTTTGAAATCTTCTTGTCCTACCCTCTGTCTCCTTGTAGGTAGTACAGAACTTGGTCGTTATGTTTGTATCTGATGAAAATGATGCTAGGATCCTCAGTGATGGGCAGTATCACTTTGAGGTCAGTGATAGTGAGCTGCCTGATGAGACAGACGTCTCCTCCCACAGTGAGGGCTGATCTCATGGAACCCTTAGATCCTCCCTGTTCCTTAGTGTGTTTGTTTTCAATCCCTTTCACCTACGTCATGGGGACCTGCAGGGAGCCAAAGGCCCATGGGACGTGACCAACTCAGCATTCCACTGGAGGCTATATGATCTAATAGCAAACTGTTTATCATGAATGCAGGATGTGGGCAAACTCACACCGCCCTGCCACCAGAAGGTTTGCTGAGGGACTTTACTCCTGGGGGCACCAGGCTCCTTGAAGTTATCTGTTGAGAAATCCAGCGCCTATTGTTCAAAGGATGCAGTCTCTGTGATGCAAGCCTGCTCTGAAGCAAATGGCCGACTGACAATTATCCAATGATCACTCACCCATTTCTCATTATCTCTTTTGCCTAATAAATATGGAGGACTGTGTAAAGCTCAGGGGCCCTGTCCACTAGAGACAAGGTGCACCCTTACCCCTTCTTCCAAATACACTCTTTTGTCTCTTGTCTTTTATTTCTGCATTCGTCCCCCCTTTGTTCAGTCCACCAGGGATTGTGGTGCCCTGAAAAGTGACAGAATCGGGCCCTCTACAAGTGGCATCCGAACACGGAACTTTGAGGGCATGAGCAAAGAAGGTCTGCGAGAGCAGAGGAGCTGAAATTGACAAGGCGAAAGGGGACCCCTGGAGGAGTCTGCAGGCAGCAGATATAAGGTCAGTGCCCTAAAGAGGTACTGGGAGCAGTGCTTTAAAGAAGTACTGGAAACAGGAAGCTTTCTGAATCAGGGTAACAAGGGGAAGAATTTGTCTATTGAAGAAAAACATTATGTGCAGTTGCTTAAAGTTCTGTTGAGACAGTCTGGAGCTCAGGTTAATTTGCAGATACTAACTAATCTCCTGCAGACGTCACAAAACGTTACTAGACATCACCCATGGTTTCCACAAGCAGGCACTCTTGATGTGGAAAATTGGGATAGAGGAGGAGAAGGATTAAAACAGGCTCATCAAAAAGATCTTAAAGTTGATTCTTCTGTTTTCTCCACTTGGAGTTTAGTTTGTACTGTACTTCTGCCATTATCTCCTTATTATTCT
Source organism: Rhinopithecus bieti (assembly GCF_001698545.2). NCBI lineage: Eukaryota > Metazoa > Chordata > Mammalia > Primates > Cercopithecidae > Rhinopithecus > Rhinopithecus bieti. The sequence continues at coordinate 637,882 of NW_016804706.1, forward strand.
GCAGGACAGCAGACTGAATCTAAAAATCTGAAAGAATCTGTTGTCCTACCCACAGCTCCAACTGAAAATAAGAGACAGGAGAGGGAGGATAAAAATCGGCCTATACTGCCTCCTGCAATTGCAGAAACATCTGTACTGCCTCCTTCAGTAGCAGAAATAGAAACCCCAATACAAAGAATTTTACACTCTGCTGCCATAGCTGGAGAGTGTCATGCGCGTCCGTGTGAAGAGACAACCAAACAGGCTTTGTGTGAGCAACAACAATGTTTATTTCACCTGGTGCAGGCGGGCTGAGTCCAAAAAAGGAGTCAGCAAAGGGAGTTAGGAGTGGGGCAGTTTTATAGGATTTGGGTGGGTAGTGGAAAATTACAGTCAAAAGGGGGTTGTTCTCTTATGGGCAGGGGTCACAAGGTGCTCAGTGGGGAGCTCCAGAGACTTATTGTCCAGAAGAAGGAATGTCACAAGGTAATGTCATCAGTCAAGGCAGGAATTGGCCATTTTCACTTCTTTTATGATTCTTCAGTTGCTTCAAGCCATCTGGATGTATAGTGCAGGCCTGGGCTCAGAGGCCTGACAGACAGCCCTTAGAACCTTGCGCTTTTGCTATTTCTGTAAAGCCTGATCCAAATAATCCACAGCAGCTTATTCATGAACACACTCCACTAGAGTTTAAGTTGTTGAAGGAATTAAAAGTGAGTGTGGTAAATAATGGCGTACAGAACCCTTTCACCTTAGGATTACTAGAATCTGTGTTTGGTGCTATGTGTCTTTTACCCTTTGATGTGAAACACTTGGCGTGAACTTCCTTGTCCACTAGTGCATATCTGACATGGAATTTAAATTGACAAGAACTATGTGCAGACCAGGCTAAACAGAGTCATGTTGCTGGACATGCAGACATTACAGAGGATATGCTATTAGGTAATGGCACTTATTCAGACCTGAACGTCAAATGGCACTCCCAGATGCTGCTTTTTGGCAGTGTGCACAGCCACTAAAGGTGCCTGGGCCACAATTCCTGAAGAGGAAGTCCCAGTACAATCATTTTTACATATCGTGCAAGTGTCACAGGAACCCTATGCACAATTTCTTGTAAGATTACAAGAGGCAGTGAAGTGCCAGATTCCTCATAATGCAACCGCAGAAATGCTAACCTTAACTCTAGCTTTTGAGAATGCAGACGCGGATTGTAAATGTGCACTGGCACTGGTGAGGTGTACGAAAAACTTGAGAAATTTTCTCAGAGCTTGTTAAGATGTAGTAACTGAGCTTCATCGCTTTGCAGTATTAGCGCAGGCAATGGCTAATTTAGCAGTTGACAAATCTAAAAGGAGCCAAGGGTCAAACCCTAAAATGGGAAAATGTTATAATTGTGAAAAAACTAGACATTTTAAAAAGGAATGCTGCCAGATCTCAGGACAGTAAGGACCTTACAATGCAGTTGCCCCTCCCACCAGTGGAAAAAACACTAGGACTTTGTCCTCGCTGTAACAAAGAAAATCATTGGGCTAATCAGTGCCAATCAAAATTTCAACAGAATGGCACCCCCCTGCTGGGAAACGAGATGGGGGCCTGGACTCAGGCCCCACAAACAATGAGGGCATTCCCAGTCCAGACCTCAATCCCGTTTCAGGGATGGGTTCCCGGAGGCACATTGATTCCCTCACCCCAGGAACACCAGGAAGTGCAGGATTTGATCTACCTGCCAGAGAAAGAATCATGTTGGTAGGGGGAGAAAAACCTATCATAGTTCCCACTGGTATTTGGGGACTTTTACCAACAGGATACATGGGACTAATTTTAGGCAAAAGCCATCTTAACTTACAGGGCATCACTGTTGTCCCAGGAGTGATTGACTCTGATTATTAAGGAGAAATTCAAGTAGTTTTAATGTCACAAGATCTTTGGGTTTTTGAACTGGGAGAATATATTGCTCAGCTGTTGCTTATTCCTTGTAAATTACACCCTTCCCTACAAAAGGTGAAAGGGTTTGGGAGCACAACTACATGGGAAATCTGTCTATCATAACCAATAGCCTCTAATAGACCCACCTGTGTAGTACAAATTAAAGGAAATAAATTTTATGGGCTTATGGATATGAGAGCTGATGTATAAGTAATATCTAAAGACAATTGGTCCCCATCCTGGCCCTTGCAATTAACTTCTACGTCCCTAGTGGGAGTACAAACAGCTCAAAGTGTTCAACAGAATGCTGAGATTTTATCTTGTCTGGATAGACAGTCCTGTACTTTTTAGCCTTACGTCGCAAATATAGCTATCAATTCATGGGGCTGAGACTTACTTACAGCATGGGATATGAGACTTACAAATGAAAACTTTGATAAACCAGGATTTAAAATGTTGAAGGACATGAAATGTCAGAGTGAAAAAGGTTTAAGGAAATTTCTACAAGAAAATCCTAACCCGATATCAGTAACTGGAAAGACAGATAGAAAAGGGCCAGGATGTCAGGATTTCTGATGGGGGTCATTGATATTTCTCCTCTGCCCATGGCCTTACCATTAGAATGGCTTAGTGACAAACCTGTGTGGGTGGACCAATGCCCCCCCTAACACAGGAGAAGCTAGATCAACCTCATCTGTTGGTAAAAGAACAATTGAATACAGAACATATTAAAAAGTCAGTTAGCCCCTGGAATTCACTGGTATTTTTTATTCCAAAAAGATCTGAAAGCAATAATGACCTCTGGGGTTTCAGCTCAACACTTACAGCTAATTACCGTCATTCAGGTTTTATAGCTCACAGCTTTCAGATCCTATCAACATTGTCTGTGATTCAGCTTATGTTGTAAATGTAGCCAGTCACATAAAAATGTGCTACAATTAAAAGTACATGAGACTAGCGCCAGAACTGCTTAATTAATTAATTAATTTGTTTATTTATTTATTTTAAATTTATTTTTATTTTTATTTTATTATTTTTGAGACGGAGTCTCATTCTGTCGCGGAGGCTGAAGTGCAGTGGCGCAATCTCGGCTCACTGCGACCTCCGCCTACCGGGTTCAAG
>NW_016804706.1:644599-657713 GCF_001698545.2 Rhinopithecus bieti
TCAGCAGCAGAGGCTGCAGAAGATAGAATACTGCTGAATAGCGAGTGTACCTGTCTGATTCTTGCTTTGGAAGCTTCCTCTCAGGGGTGTACTCCACCGTGTGAGGTGTGGGGTGTCGGTCTGCCCCTAGTGAAGGATGTCTCCCAATTAGGCTACTCAGGGGTCAGGGACCCACTTGAGCAGGCAGTCTGTCCATTATCAGATCTCAACCTCCGTGTTGGGAGATCCACTGCTCTCTTCAAAGCTGTCGGACAGAGTTGTTTGCGTCTGCAGAGGTTTCTGCTGCTTTTTTTGTTGTTGTTGTTATTGTTGTTTAGCTGTGCCCTGTCCTCAGAGGTGGAGTCTACAGAGACTGGCAGGCCTCCTTGAGTTGCTGTGAGCTCCACCCAGTTCGATCTTCCCAGGGCTTTGTTTACCTACTTAAGCCTCAGCAATGGCGGGCACCCCTCCCCCAGCCTCGCTGCTGCCTTGCCGGTAGATCACAGACTGCTGTGCTAGCAATGAGGAAGGCTCTGTGGGCGTGGGACCCTCCCGGCCAGGTGTGGGATATAATCTCCTGGTGTGCCCATTTGCTTAGAGCACAGTATTGGGGTGGGAGTTACCCGATTTTCCAGGTGTTGTGTGTCTCAGTTCCCCTGGCTAGGAAAAGGGATTCCCTTCCCCCTTCCGCTTCCCAGGTGAGGCGATGCCTCGCCCTGCTTCAGCTCTCGCTAGTCGGGCTGCAACAGCTGACCAGCACCGATTGTTCGGCACTCCCTAGTGAGATGAACTCAGTACCTCAGTTGAAAATGCAGAAATCACCTGTCTTCTGTGTTGCTCGCGCTGGGAGCTGGAAACTGGAGCTGTTCCTATTCGGCCATCTTGCTCCGCCACCTAATTTATTTTTAAGACTTCAACAAGTTATTAGCTCTCATGCAGCTCGTTTTCATATTTCTCATATTTGCTCTCACACACAACTTCCTGGATCACTATCTCTAGGTAATGATAAAGCAGACAAACTGATTGGTTCTGTGTTTCAGCAAGCTCAAGCGTCTCATGCACTTCTGCACCAAAATACTTCCACCCTTACACTCACATTCCATTTATCTCACAGCCAAGCTAGGGCTATAATACAAGCCTGCCCTTGCCAGCATGTCCCTGGAGCTACACCTGTAGAAGGCTGTGACCCATGAAGTTTGGCTCCAAATGAAATTTGGCAAATGGATGTTACACACATAGCAACCTTTGGTAAGCTTAGCTATGTTCATGTGACTTTAGACACTTATTCTCATATGCTGCATGCTACATGAAAAACAGGTGAGACAACAGGTCATGTATAGAGACATTGTCTGTCATCATTTGCTCATGTGGGGCTACCTAAACAATTGAAAACTGACAATAGACCTGCTTATACTGGTCATGCTTTTCAAAATTTCTTACAGCTTTGGGCTATAACCCATAAAATAGGAATTCCTTATAATCCTAGAGGACAAGGCATTATAGAGCGGGCACATCAAACATTACAATGCATGTCAAAAAGACAAAAAGGGGGTATAGGAGGCCAACTACCACCTCAATCAAAACTACATTTGGCCTTATTTACTTTAGTTTTTTTGACTCCTGGTACTGTAGCAGGACGAGCCGCAGACAAAAAATCTCAGACACTGAGTTATAGAAGGAAGGGCTTTATTCGGCTGGGAGCATCAGTAAGCTACCGCCTTAAAATCCGAGTTCTCCGAGTGCACAATTTCTTTCCCTTTTAAGGGCTCACAACACTAAAGATTTCACATGAAAGGGTCGTGATTGATTTGAGCAAGCAGAGGGTACGTGACAGGGCTGCATGCACCGGTGGTCAGAGAGAAACAGAACAGGGCAGGAGTTTCACAGTGTTCTTCTATACAATGTCAGGAACATTGTTTTCTAAGTCATGAGTTGATTTTTAACTACTGGGTTTAGACCAGGCAGACCCGGGCCTGGTTCCAGGCCTGGCACCAGGCTGACTGTCTTTGGTTTTATTTCATTGTTTTTTTTTTCTTAAAACAGGTACTGAGTACAAAACAATATAAAACAATATGAGAGGTTCTCTCTCTTTCCTCAGTACAGATGGTAAGACTCCAGCAGAAAAACATGGCAAGTGTTAGAGGAAAAGAGGAAAGTTTATCCTAAAGTGTTATGGAAATCCCTGGAAGAAGGACAATGGAAAGGTCTGGTGGATCTACTGACGTGGGGAAGTCAGTATACGTCAGCATACGAGGGTATGCTTGTGTGTTTACAGGAGATGGACAAACAGTGTGGTTGCCCTCAAGGTGCGTGTGACCATGGAACAGGAGACTGGAGGAACCCAGGGTGACCAACCATGGGCCCAGTCCCTCCAGTACTCAACTGAGCCTGAGTGCAAAGATGGAGAGAAGTCCAGCCAGAGTCATGACACAGTTCTAATGCTACATTTTCTGTAAAATTGGATGGACTGCCAATCGGATAATGAGAGCTGCCCAGCCTGGCCTTACGTTCTTTCAATTAATACATAAACAAAAAGGCGGATATACAGGGAGCCCAAGGCCCGTGGGACATGACCAACTCAGCATTCCACTGGAGGCTATATGATCCAACAGCAAACTGTTTATCATGAATGTAGGATGTGGGCAAACTCACACCGCCCTGCCACCAGAAGGTTTGCTGAGGGACTTCACTCCCAGGCGCCCGGCTCCTTGAAGTTATCTATTGAGAAATCCAGCACCTATTGCTCAAAGGATGCAGTCTTGCAAGCCTGCTGTGAAGCAAACGGTGGACTGACAATTATCTGACAATCACCCCCCCCCCCCCCCTTTCTCATTATCTCTTTTGCCTAATAAATATGGAGGGCTGTGTAAAGCTCAGGGCCCCGTCCACTAGAGACAAGGTGCTCCCTGACCCCTTCTTTTGTCTCTTGCCTTTTATTTCCACATTTGCCTCCCTTTGTTCAGTCCACCAGGGATTGTGGTGCCCTGAACAGCAACAGAATCAGGCCCTCTACAGGTACCTGATGTATAATGGACACTTGGTTGGTTCATGCCTCTCTGGTCTTTGATCCTGTGTTGGGATATTTTCCTGGCCTCTATGTGGGATCTGTCTTCTCTCATCATATTACATCTCTTCCCCCACCCGCAAGTCCATCCACTGAACCCAGGCAGTACACCAGCATCTGCATGTGTGCCGTGTGTTCCTGCCTCACTTTCCCTTTTCATGCCTTATTCTCATTGTACCACGTTTCCTCCTCAGTTGAACAGACATGGTAGAGGACTTACTTAGTCTGGAATGTGACCATCTGCCCTTCAGGAGAGAACAGCAGGGCTGGGGTGAAGGAGACCCTACTGTTCCCACCCCGACATCCTTCACCCCCACCTCCTGGCTTCCCTTTTCTGCATCAGCACCACTCCTGAACCCCCATTCCTGAGTGTCAGAAATGTGAACATAACTAAAAATGAAACACAGATGCACCCACATTATGTGTGAGTACTCGCTCCATTTATTGTATTTGAGGTGAGATTATTTTAGGGCATGATCCAGGGTAAATTGCTGTAAGGCCTGGGCACCGTGCTGTGAGGTCAAAGGGGGATGGGACTAAGACTGTAGAGCCCTGGCTCCCCCACTACTTGCCAATCTCTGGCCATTTGTGGAAGTCTATTCCACTTTCCCTAGCCTGGGAGACACTGGGATGTTTCTGATCTTGGGGTTCCTTGGGGGGTGGTGGGCATTATTTCCAGGGATGGAGGGTGACATGGGCACTGGTGGGAAGCTTGAGTGTCTCCTCCCAGGCTCTCTCAGTGCCTCCTCATCTGTTCCCTCAACTTCTGGATCCTGAGCACCAGGGCCTGGGCACCCCACCCACTCCTGCCCTTCCAGCAGGGCCTGGTCCAGCTCCAGCTGCTGCTCTGGCAACTCCTCAGCCTGGGCCAGCACAGCTGTGTGGTGGGGCCAGGTCCCTGGTGAGGGGAGTTGGGGAAGGAGCATGAGCCAGGCAAGGTTCTGAGGTCCTAGGAAGCCGTGTTGCACTGTCTGACTGGAAGTGAGGAATTCGACCTACCATTCTGTTTTTCCATCATCTGCCTCGAATCCACTAGGACTGAGCTCATTATGCCCTTTCTCTGTTTGTGTCAGTGACACTGGGTCCCCCATATACCCTGCACTCGCATCCCCACAAGGGTCTGCACACTCCTATTCTGTTCCTGCACCATGTCCCGTACCTAACTCCAGAAATTTTCCCATTGCACCCCCTGGAATTCTCATCCCATGATCAGAGGATCCACATCTTCTCTCAGGATGTTCCTGCACTTCACAGCTGTAGCAGGAACCTGGGTCTCCCTGAGGACACAGACCTCCAGAGTGTTCCCACATGGGAGTTTCTTCACAGACCTTGTACCCTGGGTCCAAAGATGGGGTAGGGTCCTCGTTCCTCACTGTAGTTCTCAGACTTTCTGTCTCCCTCCTCCCTAGCCCTCCTAAGCTGTCATCAGTTGAGGGCCCTACTCCCCTCATTGTAGCCATTCCCAATGGGCCTGAGGCCGTTCCTGTCAATCCTGACTCTTGTAGCTTCCAGTTCACCAGCACCCTCTCCAGCAGTGCTGTCTTCTTGATCTTTAGTGACTTCAACATATGCAGATGTGGTTGGCTGAGTAATGGTCCCCAGTGACGTCCAGTGTCAATCCTTGGAATCTGTGGACACGTTGCATGGCAAAAGGAACACGTAATGAAGATTAAGCATCTTAAAATAGAGAGATTATCCTGGACTTTCTGTGTGACCCAATCAAGTCACATGAACCATTAAAAGCAGAGAAGCTGCTCTGACTGGAGTCAGATGCTGCAGAGGAGCAAGGCAGAGGAGATGCGGGAGAGGGGAGGTCAGAGGTTCCAAACAGGAGGATTGGATATGTTGTAGGGACCTTCTCCTTTCTTTGTCTGAATCTCATGCCCTTGTCATCCCCTAGGCCTCACGATGGGCAAAATCCCCAGCCCTTCCATATTCTCAATCATACTTTCCACTCTCTGACCATCTTTCCACTCATACCCTTTCAGGGTGTCTACAGGCTCTGAGGATACTTATACTATCATTTTATCACATGCTGTAATGTAGTATCAGTGAACCACTCATTACATATGTGCTGCTTTCCAGACTTGCCGTCTACCCTATAGTACATTAATTCCAATAATCCTTCCACCCGCCTGGGATTCCCAATCCAGTGATCCTGCCATCTACTCCCTGTCCCTCACCCTTGGTGTCCTATTCTCCCTTCTCACCCATTTTGAATTCTGTAGTAAATAATTTCCATCCTTCCTTTGCCTCTCCCTTGCATTGTCACATTTGCTTGGCAAAGCTACACAGCTGGTGGATTCCACCTCTGCCTACACTGCACCTGCCCCCATAAGCTGCAGGAGGCTGGAGAGCAGCACACAGCACACTGACTGCTCTCTCTAACTTCATGACCTAAACCTCATGGGGACCCCCTACCACGGCCAGCAATCACCCTCTCCACACATGGCTCACCCTCAGCCTCCTCCTGGCCTGGGTGACTCTTACACACCTTCTCTGTGCTCACACATCCAACCCTCCTTCCCCATTCCTACTTCAGCTGATTATCTTGCTTCCCACTTCATTGAGAAAACTGAACACATTAGAAGATAACTTCACAGATTCCACCACCATCTGCTCATGCATTTACAGCTGCACCACATGTCAGGCCTTTTACCACGTGGATAATTGTTGTGGGTTAACCATCCTGCTCCCAGCCAGAGCCAGTTCCATTGCTGGTGCCCCAAACCTCATCTCTTTTTGTTTACTTAAAAGTGTCAGTTCATCCATTGATACCTTTTTTTTCTTTTATCATCATCCCTTTTCCTCTCACTCTACTGGATCATGTAGCAGTGACAAGAATGCGTATCCCAGGCTCTCAGCTAGAGGAAGCACAATTGATCATGACCCAGCTGTTGCAGTCTGGAATCTATTGCCACATTTGCTGAGACCATGCCTACCATGGGCTTCTTCCAGCCAATGATTGAGGAAAGCAGGGAAACTAAGGCAGGAACATTTCTCCTCTGAAGGCTGACTGAGGCCTCCAGGGATTCCAGATGCCGTTACTGAACTTCCCGTAGCCTGCACTTCGTCTAGGATGCTTCCAGCTGAACTTCTCTCCCTTTTTCCCTCACTGGGGCTGAGACATGCATCAAAGTCTAATGGCAGTTCCAGCCTTGTCTGCCTTTCTCCCCAATCTCTCTCACAAATATTTCCCCTGAGAAATCCTTGCATGTTTAATACTGTGTTGGGGTCTGCTCATCAGGGGACCCTAACTAACACAAGTGGTATTGAGGGTGATCCATGAAAACAGGCAAAAATGGGAATTTAAAATAAGTATTCAGATAAGCTCTCATGACTGTCACAATGATTCAGCGGCATGAGAGGAAAGGGGATGATGATAAAAGAGGGAAAAAAGGTATGAATTGATGAACTGCCATCTAGGCTGGTGGGGGACAGAGAAAGTCCATAGTATAAAGTTCAGCTGAGTTGCTGTGGATCTCCCCAGTGTGGACCTGAGAAGATGCCCTGGTTAGGGGGTGCTATGGCAGATGGGGTGACAGAAGCCTCTGCACTCTAATGATGGAGTGGAGGAAAATCTACAAAGACGGTGGAGTTGGCTGGTTACTGCTCAACCACATTGATACCAGACAGAAGAATAATGAGAATTTGAGGGCTTTGAACAGCTGTCACTGGCTATGTGTGAAAGCCTCTGCAGTGTCTTATGGAGAGGCTTTTATCTCCTGTAGCGAAAGGGCAGATAGCATGGAATGGCAACTGAAGATACCATTGTGAAGGAGACAGTCCTCCAGAGATGTCTGACACAAAGCCAAGGCATGCCTGTTGTGGGAAAGTCAGGGCCCTGGTGGGGAAACCTGAGAATCTGCAAACTGGAACAGGGTTATCCAACGGGTGCCCTCCAGGACCCTTTGGGCATGCAGGGGAGGCTTGCCTTTCTCTAGTAATGGTTCCCACTACCTATGTTGAAAGATGCTACAGAAACTTCATCCCTATGACACAGCAGGAATCCCATTCAGGAGCTTTGCAGGAACTAGCCAGCATGTCCCTGTAGGAGCCTGAGGAGCACATTTGGGATTGGAATTTGAGAACTTTTGATAAAGGAGGCAGAATTTCAGGCTGAATAAATGAAAATCCTTTGGCTTAGGGTACTTTCTCAGGGTGTAGGCTTATCAAGGACCCTAAGGCATGGGGCAAATCCACTGCTGGGGTGGATCCATGTAGACCAGAAAATATGATGCCCAACTATCAACAAGTTACACCTGACTTACTTGCTCTGGAACATGTAGAGGATAGATAATGAGGCTGAGGGAAGTGGGCGTGTGGAATGGAGACATTATGTGAGGCCAGAAGGCCCACCAGGGCCATGCTCCACAGAGGACCCAGAGGGCACACCTTCTACCAGAGCCTCAGGAATGTGCTGGTGAGAGGGACCTGCATGACTAAGAAGTGTCAGGGTATTGTCCTCTGCAGGATAGTGGTGATGGTAGAAAAGGTGATCCCAGAGTTGAGCTCATTAATATCCCTGGTAAGGGTGTGACCCTGAAGAGATAGAGACAAAGTGGTGGTAGTGACCTGCAAAAGCCAGATGGCATGGTTACCATGACAATCTCAGAGGAGCAGCTGAGGGGGCTTGACCTTCAGGGAGTTGTGGGAAGGTTAATAGAGGGTGATGTCCCAGGGGCAGAACAGACAGGCAGCCAGCAAGTGCACTGCTTGATATCTATGATAAGAAAGCAAGAATTGATGAGCAAGAGGCTGAGAGCGTCTAACCCAAAACAATGTCATAATCCCATTCTCAATTCCTAAACTTCAGCCAAGTTTCAGATTCAGATCCCAGTTACAGAGGAGGAGTCCACACCCACAGGATGAAGGACCCTGGAACAACATGGCAAATATATGCTGGGTCAATTCCCTGAGCTCTTCTGCATAGGGATCTACAGCCATTTACTCAGGATATTGTACACTGGGGAAGGGAAATAGGCAGAACTGGGGAGAGTATTGACACTGCCTGTGAGCTGACATTGATGCCCAGATGTTCACAGCACCAGCATGTCTCAATCACAGTGGAGTTTACAGAGGCCGGAAAGTAAACCTGGACACATTATGGCCCACAATGGGACCACTGGATCCATAGACCCAGCCCTGGTTATCTTCCAATTCCCTGAGTGCATTATTGACATTGATGCACTGGCAGCTGAAGTAACCCCCACACTGGGTGCCTAGTCTGTGGAGTAAGGGCTGTCATTGTGCTGAAGGCCAAAAGGAAACCTCTGACACTGTCCCCATCCTGGCCAAATCAAAAATCATAGTGTGTCCCAGGGTTGGAGGACACTGCAAGTATTGTGGGGGTCACACCACCATTAGAGGGCTGAAAGATGAGGGGTGGTGTTGAGTGTGCCTATTGTCTCCATGCAATCCAGCAATCTGTCCACAAAGAAGCCTGACTGGGTCTAAAGAATGGATTAAGATTACTCCAGACTTGGCCAAGTACAAGTTATACTTGCAGCTGCCATGCTATCTTTATATCACTGGTAGGGCAGATTAATAAGGCCTCAGGCACACAGCATGCAGCTGTGGATTTGGTAAGTGCATTCCTTTCCATTCCAATTAGAAAGTAGATATAAGAGTGATTCATATTTATGTGGGATCCACAATACATTTATTTATTTATTTATTTTATTTTATTTTGTTTTTTTGGGATGGAGTCTCCCTCTGTTGCCCAGGCTGGAGTGCAGTGGCATGATCTCAGCTCACTGCAAGCTCTGCCTCCCGGATTCCAGTGATTCTCCTGCCTCAGCTTCCCGAGTAGCTGGGATTACAGGCATGCACCACCACACCCAGCTAATTTTTGTATTTTTATTAGAGACAGGGATTCACCATATTGGCCAGCTTTGTCTTGAACTCCTGACCTCGTGATCCGCCCACCTCAGCCTCCCAAAGTGCTGGGATTACAGGCAAGAGCCACCGCACCCGGCCCACAATACATTTATTTATCATTTGATTTAGGGCTACTGTAACTCTCCTGTCCTTTATAGTAAAGTCTTAAGAGTTCTGGACATACTGGATATCCTACAGAATATTGAATCAGCTCATTTCATTGGCAACTTCATGTTGGCCTGGACTAATGAGCAGGAAGTAGAAAGTGCCTAGAGTTGTTGGTAAAACACATGCACTCCAAACGGTGAAAATAAACCTTACAGAGCTTCAGGAAGGGCCACTGCAGTGAAGTTTTATGGGTCCAGTGTTTAGGGGATTGAAAGGGTGTCCCCTCCAAGGTAAAAGATAAACTGTTGAATCTTGCATCCTCACTACAAGGAAGGAAGCACACTGCCTGGTAAGCCTGTTTGAGTTCTGACAACATCACATTCCACATGTAGGTATATTGCTTTGACCCACACTCTAGGTGACATAGGAGGAGGCCAGCTTTGAGTGGAGCCTACATAGGAAAGGACACTGCAGCAGATCCAGACCATGGTGCAGCCACCATCCCTCAAACCCCCTGGTGCTGGAAGTGCCAGTGGTGAGTTGAGATTCAGGATAGAGTCAAACCAAACACCAGCAGGAGAGTCACAATGGAGGTCTTGGGATTCTGGAGTAGGGTCATGCCATCCACAGCAGAGACATATGTCCCTGTTAGAAGCAACTTTTGGCGGGGCGTGGTGGCTCACACTTGTAATCCCAGCACCTTGGGAGGCCAAAGCGGGTGGATCACCTGAGGTCAGGAGTTCAAGACCAGCTTGACCAACAGGTGAAACCCCATCTGCACTAAAAATACAAAAATTAGCGGGGCATGGTGGTGCACACCTGTAATCCCAGCTACTCAGGAGGCTGAGGCAGGGGAACCACTTGAACTCAGGAGGGGAATGTTGCAGTAAGCTGATATTGTACCATTGCACTACAGTCTGGGTGACAGAGAGAGAATCCATCTCAAAAAAAAAAAAAAAAAAAAAAAAAGCAACTTTTGGCGTGTTCCTGGCCCTGATAAGATAGAATGCTTGACCATAGGAAACCAAGCAACTATATGATTCCAAGTGCCCATATGAATTTGCTTCTGGGTAACTCATGAAGTAAGAGATTGGACATGCCCAATAATATCCAGAATGAGATGAAAATGGTCCACCGGGGTTGAGCCTGAATTCCACATTGATACCCACAGAAAACACCCATCCCTGAAGTGGTACTGAACAACCAAGCAGAATAATTGAAGTTAGCCAGCCCTCACCATAGGTCACCCCAGGCCTGGTAGGAAGGGAACATGAATGAAACAACCACAGTGGCAAGGATGAGGCCACAAATGGGTCCAGCAGTTCTGACTCCCCCTTACCAAGGTAGATCCAGCTTCTGTTACCTCTGAATGTCCAAATCATCAGCATTAGAGGTTAATGATTTGCCCTAGTGGGGCACTATTTCTTTAGGTGAATAGCCACTAAGTGACAAGTTGACTACATTGAGCCACTTCCGTCCTGGAAGAGCCAGAGGTTCATCTTCACAGAGATAGGCACCTATTCCATGAGTGAGTTTTCCTGTCCTGCTCTCAGACCATCAGTGGGTACTACTCTCCAGGGGCTGTTGACATTCCTGATCCACAGGCTTGGTATTGCTCTCAGCGCAGTATCTGCTTGGGAGACCAACTTGACAGGGAAGGAGATGCAGCATTTCCATGGCAGTGGGATCCACTGATACTATCATCATCTGCACTACCCAGGGGCTGCCAGCTACAAAGAATGCTGGACAGGTCTTCTATAGGCACAGCTCAGTACCATCTCAGTACCATATTCTGAGGGGTGTGTGCCATCTTTCAGGAGACAGTGAATTTATTAAATCAGAGATACCTCTAACAGTGCTGTGTTCTTAGTAGGAAGAACATGTGGGTCCAGAAACCAAGGGGTGGAAGCAAGTGTTACTCCATGTCCAGTCTCTTAGATTCACCCATTGGGGTATTTTGCATGCTTTATCTCACAGCTCTGGGCTCCAGAAGGCAGGAGGTCCTGGTTTCCAAAGGAGCTACCATTAAAAGAAGACAAATGACAGCCCATTGAACTACACATTATGGATGCCAGTGGGGAAATTTGGAAAGTACGTGCCCATAGAACAGCTAGCAAGAAGAAGAGTCTTGTCCTCTCTGGGCGGGCATGATAGACCCTGACCCCAGGAGGTAGGTGGGGCTGCTGTCACACAATGGAGGCAGGACAAGTGTGTGTGGAACCCAGGGATCCACTTGGGGGCCTCCTGGCTCCCCTTGTTCCATTGTAAGTTTAAGCAGAATTGTCCAGCAACCCAGCCTGAGAGGATTTGATTTCCAAGGCCACAGACCCCTCAGGACAGAAGGTTTGAGTCACACTCCCAGGTGATCTCCCAAGGGTCCCACTCCTGTACTCCAACGTTCTCAACAGCATTTGTGCAAAGGCCCTGCTTCCCATAAGCTGTTCCCAGCCAGTGATAGCGGGTCATGGCGGGGACAATAAGGCAGGGAGTCCTGGGATACAGAAGACTCCTCTGATGGCCAATTGTGGCTCAAGGACTCCTCCATGGACTTGCACAACTCTCCTTAGATTACCTGTGGTCTAGGACACATTCAACAAACCATCTCTCCTTCTGTCCATCACTTGGGGTCATACTTGCATCTCAGTCTGCTGCTTTTCCCAGGGTTTCCTGGTTCCCTTGCCATATTGTCTGGAAGGTGTGTCCCCTAATAAAAAGCTGCAACTTTCATGACATGATGGCATCTACTTCTTGGAGGAATTGAACTAACAAAATCATTTCCATCTGCACACCAGTGACCTCTTACTCATTCCAATTTGCAAAATCCTTTCATTTGTCCAACTTCTCCCTCCTGCAGCGGCTCCATTTTGCTGGTATTTGTATTATCTATTTCAGTTATTTGATGTTTGCTGTTTTCAGTCACTAAATTTGGGGGGCAGTTTTTTACACAGCAATGGATAACTAATGAAACCCTCTTATGTTTCCATTATTCTATGGGGCTATCTACATCTGTTTTATTTCCTTCCATTTTGATAATATCAGCCATATGTGGTGTTTCCAGTTTTTCTACACCTAGTCCTTTCTTGATATTAGTTTGTCTTTTCTCCTTTGTTCCTTGCCTTTCTTCTTTCTTCTGTTCCTCCCTTCCCTCCCTCCCTCCCTCTCTTTCTTCTCTATTTCCATTCACCCTTCCTCCCTCCCACTCATCTTCTCTCTCCCCTCCCTTCCCCTTTCCTTCCCTTCCCTTCTCCTTCCTTTCTTCTTTCCTTCCTTCCTTCTTTTCTTCTCTCTTTCCTTCCTTCCTTCCTTCCTCCCTCCCTCCCTTCTTTGCTTCCTTCCCTCTCTCTCTCCTTCCATTTTTTTCTTTTTCTTATGAAATATTCCTAGCAAAATAACCCTGTGTGGTTATGCTATAAGGAAGAATTTTCTGAATCTATATGTTAAAATTAGAACACCCTGTATATGGGATACAAGTAAAGAAAAGGAAGTTATTAACAGAGCCTAAATAAAAAATGCCTGGTGTAACCCTGCAGCCAAGACAGTGGCTTTTAACTCTTAATTTCTCACCTTCAACTTAGTGTTTTCAGAACGCATCATCAACATCAACTCTTATACATGCATCATAAAAGTTTAAGTTGATACTATCACTTTAGAAATCAAATTATCATTATCTAGTATGGTTAAAGTCCATACAACATATTATCCAATCATCCCACTCCTGATCATACACTCTGGACACTTTTTTGCCTGTGTGCCTAGGAGACATGCACACTAACAGTTATGGCAAAAACTGGAATCTGCCACATATACATCATTAGGAAAGTAATGAAATTGTGGTGTAATCATAAAATGTAAAACTTCAGCAGTAAAAATGAATGAATGACAGTCTCCCACACCACAGATAACTCCTGCATATAATGCGCATCATGGAAAAATAAATGCAGAAGGAATTTGCCATACCGAAGCATAAAAACCAGCCAAACTAACTAACATTTGGTTTTGGTATATATATACACACACCAAATATATATATATATACACACACAATGTACTATATATATATACACACACCATGTACTATATATA
>NW_016804706.1:658057-704403 GCF_001698545.2 Rhinopithecus bieti
TATATATATATATAATGTTTAGAGAGATACAAGGCAGTGATAATCACAGGACTCAGGATGAAGACCCCTTCTGAAAAGTGTGATTGGGCAGCAGCTCAGGGTGGCTTCACAGGTTCTGTTCCTTATGCCAGTGCTGGGTGCCCATGTAGTTTCTTGATCATAACTCCTTCAATAGTGTTTCTCAAACCAAAAAACACCTGTTTTTTTTTTTTTTAAATGAAAGAGAAAAAAATACCAAAGTTCATTGCAAGGATGCTTAGCAAGAACTACTCACATTGGAAGAAAACCACAGCCATTTGTAAGGAGCCATGTAACAGAAAGGATCAGGATGCCACGAATACGGCATTGGCTAGAAATAGGTCATTTGATCCTTGGCCCACTGGCATCTCCATAGATTTTCAGTGTACAATGTTCAGTCTGATGTGCAAGGCAATTCCATCTTGCAAAGGATTTGATGTGTTACATTTTACCACACACATATCTGAATTAAACTTTTACAGAATTGGAAATGCACATTACTGATCAAAATAAATTTAACAGGAAAAGATTATAAATAAATAACCAGTGATGGAATAGCAAATATTAATGGGAAACACAACAGGGCTGCTTTAAAAAAAAAAACTTTAGAAGCACATAATAGCAGTGGTATTTAGAATCATAGTGGTGTCCTAATCACTTCTACCAAATTCCATTCAAAACCAGAGTGAAAGATGTTAACTTTATTATAGAAGTTCCCCTGAATAGCCAGTTTTTGAAAACTCTTGTTTCCCAGAGTTAACCATTTTGAACAACTGCATTAAACAAAAGTTACTGGTATCATGCTAAGTTAGATGTGTTGACTGAGGTATGAGATCCACATTTTTTCCAACTGAAAAGCAATCTGATTAGGCAACTAGTTTTGAAGATGATATTTGAATAAAAAACTGGCATTTGGGGCATTCTTAAACTAAATTTGAGACATCTTAGAAATAACAAAGACTTATTTTCAAGGCATTATTGTTATGGCACTGAAGTCTTGGAACTATTTGATCTAGTTTCCATATGTTCTCAACTGTGTTGCAACTGACTCATGAGAACATTGTTATTAAAGGTATTTGCAAGAAAAACTTAGAGATACTGTCGTATCTCCTTTCTCTGTCCCAAATTTTTTCCCCCTCAGCACCCACGGCTCTGTGATGTCTCAAACTTTTAATCATTACTTTAAAAAGAGAAGTTTAAAGCATTAAAGAAATATAATCAGATGAAAGAAGTATTTGCTTTATAAAAGCCTGAAACAGTAATTTTAATTTTGCTTTTAATGTGTATGCAAATTATGTGATACTCCTCCCTTCCAGAGGTGCAGCTTAATTCCCTCCTGGTGAATGTGGCTTGGACTTAGTGATACACTTCTAACTCATAGAGGAGTGCTGACATAACAGCTTGTGACTCCGGGTGTAAAACATGAAACTCACCATGGCTTCCACCTTGGTTCTCTCTGTCTCTCAGATCATGAGCTCTGGGGGAAGCCAGCTGCTGTGTCATAAGCAGCCCCGTGGAAAGGTCCATGTGGCTAGGAACTGTGGCCTCCTGGGACCAGACTACAAGGAACTGAAGCCTTTTCCAACAGCCATGTGACTGAGCCATGTTTCATGTGAATCCTCAGCCCCAGTGAAACCCTCAGATGACTTAGCCATGGGTAACAACTGGACTGCAACCTTGTGAGAGGCCCTGAGCCAGAAGCACTCAGGGAAACCTCTCCTGGATTCCTGACCATTGGAAACTGTGGGAGATCATAAATATTTGTTTATTTATTGTTTTGAGCTGCTAAGTGTTAAGTAATTTGTTATGTAATGGTAAATAACTAATACAGCTTCATAAGGGGATGAATTATTGCACTTTAATTTTCATTTGCTTTAAAATTATTATTATTATTATCGAGACAGTGTTTTTCTCTGTCACCCAGGCTGGAGTGCTGTGGCAGGATGGCAGCTCACAGCAGTCTTGACCTCTTGGACTGAAGTGATCCTCCCACCTCAGCCATCTGAGTAACTGGGGGTACAGCTACATACCCCATGGCTGGCTGTATTTTATTTTGGTAGTTTTTGTAGAGATCAGGATTTTGCCATGTTGCCCAGGCTGATCTCGCACTCCTGGAACCAAGTTATCTGCCCACCCTGCCTCTGAAAGTGCTGGGATTACAGACATGGGCCACCACACCTGGCCTAAATTAATTATAAAATATTAAACATGCCATTTGATTTTAAGAAGAAGAATTTCCATGGCTAAATAGGATGTATTTTAGTACCATTCACAATGATTTCTTTATTTGAACTTCAATTTTCAACTGTGTCCCAATTAAACACAGAAGGAAGATCCAGGCCATGCTAGGCTGATTCTGTTATGGCCCCCCAGTAACCAGCCCCTGGCCATTCACCTTCCCCCAGTTATTCAACCAACACTAATGTAGGTACTGCTGTGAAGGGATTTTTGCAAATATAGTTAAGGTCCTAAATAAGTTGACTTTAAGACAGGGATTATCCTGGGTTGGGCTATCCTCATCTGGCGAGCCCTTGAATGGACTGGGTTCTTCCTGGGCAAAGAGATTCACAGTGTGAAAGCGATTCAGTGTGGGGCAGTTTCCTCCACTGTGGGATTTTAAAATGAAGGGGCTGTGTAGGAAAGAACGCTGGTGGGCAGCAGGAATTGAGAGCAGCCCTCTACCCTGACAGCCTGCAAGTAACAGTGACCCCTGTCCTACAACTGCCAGAAGCTGCATTCTTCTCCCTCTGTATAAGCTTGAACATGGACCTCAGAATGAGTATATATATAATTTCCATAAATATATATATTAAATTTCCATAAATATATATAATTTCCATGAATATATATATATATATAATTAGCTGGGTATGGTGGCAATTGTCTGTAATCCTAGCTACTCTGGAGACTGAGGCAGGAGTATTCCTTGAGCCCAGGAGTTTGAGGCTGCAGTGAGCCATATTTATGCAACTGCAATTCACCCTGCATGGCAGAGGGAGACTCTGGCTCTAAAAATGAATAAATAAATGCAATAAATGGGTGTTGTTTAAAGCCAATGTTTGTGATCATTTGTTATGCAGTCATATAAAATTCATACATAGGTTCAACAGACACATGGAATGAATTTGTGAATTGCTATGCACATTAGTTGCATAAAATAAAATGTTTCTTAACTTTTCCAGTATTTTTCATTTTATAATTTTCTATGATGCAATCAAATTTTAATACACACCTATTTCATTCATCCAATCAAGAAAAAACAATTTAGTTCCTATGATGAACCAGGTATAGCCTCATATGCTCACCTGCCTGACATTCTAGAAGCTTCACAAGACTGAGATGGAGCCATTGGAATGTTTTAGGTGTGTCACATCAGAGTGTGTCATTTCTCCACCTAAAATTGCCACCATACCCAGCTAGTTTTATATATATATTTTTTATTTATTTATGGAAATTATATATTTATGGAAATTATATATATATATTTATGGAAAAAATAGAGATATGTATACTCATTCTGAAGTCCATGTTCAAGCTTATACAGAGGGAGAAGAATGCAGCTTCTGGCAGTTGTAGGACAGAGGCCACTGTTACTTGCAGGCTGTCAGGGTAGAGGGCTGCTCTCAATTCCTCTCAGTAACAGGACCACTGTGGAGAGAACGGTCACGTAGCAGGTAATGGGACAGTGCTAGAGCCACAATTCAGGAGTGACAGGGTGGTGGGGACTAAGGGGAGAAGAGGGCCTGAGGGATGAGAGGGACGGAGGGAAGGGCTGGAGAAGCAGGAGGTGAGGAAAAGGAGCACAGGGAAAGAATTTGAAAGCAGAATTCTTAGGTTTAAACACATTGTTTTATAGATTTTTAATACATCCATCCACAGAGCCTCACAGGGCGATCTTTGGACTTGGTCTTTAATACCTTATGTGGGACTGCCCCGCCTCTAAAAAAAAAACGAATTGCTTTATGTTAATCTGAATTTAAAAAAATACTAAGTGTTCCAATAAAATATGCACACCACTTAGATGCGGATACATCCTCAAAACAGGCAGTGCATGAGCACTGGTGAAGGGCATTTTGACTGAGCACTTGCAACTTGGAGGTCAATAAAGTCTGTACTGGATCCTGGTTGCAACATACGGTAACACTTTGTACTTTGTATTGAGAAGATGTCCTGGACTCAAACAGAATATCGGGGCTATGGAATGAAGGTAATTTTAAACTACAAGTGAGAGTCACAGATACGTAGCCTGAGAAAGTAAAACTTAAGAGCTTTGTGTGTCCAGTTTTAATGCATTTAGACATTTTATATATCAAGGAGGCAAAGTTACACTATTTACAGATTAAATTCCTTGTAATTCAGGGGTTACCAAGATTCTGCTACCCAGTGTAGTTAATTAAAAAAAAGGAAACTGGTCTCCATTCTATCTCATGCGCGGAGACACAACTTTTCCATATATAAAGAAAAAAAAAACTGTGTCTACACCTCCATTCCCAAGACAAGCTCACTCTCTAGCACCAAGCTCCCTGGGGTGAGTTTTCTTCTAGAAGAGACCAGGGGGGCAGGTAAAGAGTGGGAGACACAAAGTCCAGTTCAGGGACAGGCACTGTGGAATGAAAAGTGAAAGGAGAGAGACTGGGCTCATGGCGAGGGTTTCTCCCCGGTTTCTCAGACAGCTCCTGGGCCATCATTCAGGGAGACATTGAGACAGAATGCTTGGTACAGGAGTAGCGAGGGACAGGACAAAGTCCCAGGGCCCAATGCTTGGCTCTTAGGGTCTCAGGCCCTGAGGGCAGTGTCTGGGTTGCGGGACACTCAGCGTTAGGGATTCCTCACTCTGCAGTTTCCTTTCTCAGCTTCCGGACCTGTGTCAGGTCCTTCTTCCTGGATTCTCATGATACGGCGCCACTTCTCACTGCCATTGGGTGTCGAGTTTCTAGAGCAGTCAATCAGCGTCGCCACGGCTCTCCATTATAAAGTCCTCGCGGCCCCACCGGGACTCAGAATCTTCCCAGAGTGGGAGGATGCGGTCATGGCGCCCCGAACTCTCCTCCTGCTGCTCTTAGGGACCCAGGCCCTGACCGAGACCTGGGCAGGTGAGTGAGGGATCGCGAGGGAAACGACCTCTGCGGGGAGGAGCGAGGGGTCCGGGGCGCAGGACCTGGGGAGCCGCACCGGGAGGAGGTTCGGGTGGATCTCAGCCCCTCCTCGCCCCCAGGCTCCCACTCCTTCAGTTATTTCCACACCGCCGTGTCCCGGCCCGGCCGCGGGGAGCCCCGGTACCTCGAAGTTGGCTACGTGGACGACACGCAGTTCGTGCTGTTCGACAGCGACGCCGCGAGTCCTAGGATGGAGCCGAAGGTGCCGTGGGTGGAGCAGGAGGAGCCGGAGTATTGGGAACTGCACACAGAGCACGCCAAGGCCCACGCACGGCTTTTCCGAGTGAGGCTGCGGACCCTGCTCCGCTACTACAACCAGAGCGAGGCCGGTGAGTGACCCTGGCCCGGGCACAGATCACGACCCCTCCCCATCCCCTACGGATGGCCCGGGTCGCTCGAGTCTCCGGGTCTGAGATCCACCCCGAGGCTGTAGCACTCAAGACCTTGACCCGGGAGAGTTCCAGGAGTCTTTACCCAATTTCATTTTTAGTTTAGGCCAAAATCCCCGCGGGTTGGTCAGGCGCTCGGTGGGCGGCGCTGACTGCGGTGGCGGGGCCAGGGTCTCACACCATCCAGTGGATGTATAGCAGCGAAGTGGGGCCAGATGGGCGCTTTCTCCGCGGGTATCACCAGTATGCCTACGATGGCAAGGATTACATCGCCCTGAATGAGGACCTGAGCTCCTGGACCGCGATGAACCCCGTGGCTCAGATCACCGAGCGCAAGTGGAACTCTGACGAGACAATTGCCCAGCACCACGGGGCCTACCTGAAGGTCACGTGCGTGGAGTTGATCCGCAGACACCTGGAGAAAGGGAAGGAGACGCTGCAGCGCCAGGGTACCAAGGGGCCACTGGGCGCCTTCCCCATCTGTAGATCCCCCCGGGCTGGCCTCCCACAAGGAGAGAAGGAAAATGGGATCAATGCTAGAATATTGCCCTTGCTCTGGTTCCGAGGGAGAATAATCTTGCTGGATTTCCAGATCTTTACCAGAGTGACTCTGAGGGTCTGCTCTGCTCTATGATACAATTAAGGGATGAAGTCTCTGAGGGAATGGAGGGAAGATAATCCCTGGAATACTGGTCAGCGGTCCGCTTTGACCCCACAGCAGCCTTGGGGACCGTGACTTTTCCTCTCAGACCTTGTTCTCTGCCTCACACGCATTGTGTAGGAGGGTCTGATTCCAGCTCTTCTGAGTCCCTCAGCCTCCACTCAGGTCAGGACCAGAAGTCTCTGTCGTTAGGGGACTCAAACTTTCCAAGGAATAGGAGATTATCCCAGGTGCCTGTTTCCAGGCTGGTGCCTGGGTTCTATGCTCCCTTCCCCACCCCAGGTGGCCTGTCCATTCACAGGATGGTCACATGGGTGCTGCTGGGGTGTCCCATGAGGAATGCAAAGTGCCTGAATTTTATGACTCTTCTCCTCAGATCCTCCAAAGACACATGTGACCCAGCACCCTATCTCCGATCATGAGGCCACCCTGAGGTGCTGGGCCCTGGGTTTCTACCCTGCAGAGATCACACTGACCTGGCAGAGGGATGGGGAGGACCAAACTCAGGACATGGATCTTGTGGACACCAGACCTGCAGGGGATGGAACTTTCCAGAAGTGGGCAGCTGTGGTGGTGCCTTCTGGAGAGGAGCAGAGATACACCTGCCATGTGCAGCACAAGGGGTTGCGTGAGCCCCTCACCCTGAGATGGGGTAAAGAGGGGAATGGGAGGGGTCACGTGTATTCTCAGGGAAAGCAGGAGCCCTTCAGCAGGGTCAGGGCTGAGGCCTGGAGATCAGGGCGCCTCACCTTCCCCTCCTTTCCCAGAGCTGTCTCCCCAACCCGCCATCCCCATCGTGGGCATCGTTGCTGGCCTGGTTGTCCTTGGAGCTGTGATCACTGGAGCTGTGGTCACTGCTGTGATGTGGAGGAAGAAACCAGGTAGGGAAGGGGTGAGGGGTGGGGTCTGGGTTTTCCTGTCCCACTGGGGGTTTCAAGCCCCAGGTAGAAGTGTGCCCTACCTCATTACGGGGAAGCGCCATCCACATACATGGGCCGACCCAGCCTGGGGCCCTGTGTGCCAGCACTTACTCTTTTGTAAAGCACCTGTGACATTGAGGGACAGATGTATTACTTTAATTATTGTGATGATGAGAGCCTGATCCCAGCAGTCACAGGTTACAGGGGAAGGTCCCTGCTGAGGACAGACCTCAGGAGGGCAGTTGGTCCAGTACCCACACCTGCTTTCCTCATTTTTCCTGATCCTGCCCTGGGTCTGAAGTCACACATTTCTGGGAACCTCACCAGGATCAAAAACTAGGGGGTTCCTCTAGGACCTTATGACCCTGCCTCCTTTCTGGCCTTTCACAGGACATTTTCTTCCTATAGATAGAACAGGAGGGAGCTACTCTCAGGCTGCAAGTAAGTATGAAGGAGGCTGATCCCTGAGATCGTTGGGATATTGTGATCGGGGGCCCATGGAGGAGCTCACCCACCTCACAGTTCCTCCTCTAGCCACATCTCCAGAGGGATCTGACCAGGCCCTGTTTTTGTTCTACCCCAGGGAGTGACAGTGCCCAGGGCTCTGATGTGTCTCTCACTGCTTGTAAAGGTGAGAACCTGGAGAGCCTGATGTGTGTGGGGTGTTGGGGAAGAACAGAGGGGACACAGCTGTGCTATGGGGTTTATTTGGATGTCTTGAGCATGCAGTGGGCTGTTTAGAGTGTGAGTTCTTACTGTGACTGGTAAGAATTTGTTCATGGATATTTTTTCTGTAGTGTGAAACAGTTGCTGTGTGTGGGACTGAGAGGCAAGATTTGCTCACGCCTCCCCTTTGTGACTTCAAGAACCCTGACTTCTGTTTCTGCAAAGATGTTCTAATGTGTCTGTGTCTCTGTAGGCATAATGTGAGGAGGTAGGGAGACCACCCCACCCCCGTGTCCACCATGACCCCCTTCCCAACACTGTCCCACGTTTCTTCCTCAGTCATCTTTCCTTTTCCAGAGAGGTGGGGCTGGGACATCTCCAGCTCTGTCTTAACTTCATGGTGTACTGAGCTGTAACTTCTTCTCTATTAAAATTAGAATCTGAGTATAAATTTACTTTTTCAAATTCTTGCCATGAGAGGTTGATCGGTTAATTAAAGGAGGACATTACTAAAATGTGAGGGCCAAGATAAGTGGAAGACCTGAGAACCTTCCAGTGTCCACAGTTTCTCATGCTGATTCGTTGCAGGGGAGGAGAGTAGATGCCCAGTTGGTGCTCAGGCCACCATGGGCTTTATGTGGTCACTGCTAGGCTGGGTCATCTTTGCTGCTCCACTGTCCTTGACCCTTCAGTAGAATCTTGTCCCACCAGGACCTGTGATCACAGGGACTCAGATGTCACCTAGGGTGGTTCCTGCACTCAGGAGACCTCGTGGTATCAAGAGACTGATTTTCAGACCTGTCCAGCTCTTGCCCTCCTTCCAGGGCTCTTTCCTGGATTGTATTTTCCATCTTTTCTCCGACCTTCCTATAGGATCCAGATTCTGAAATTTGCAGAGAGGAGGTGTCCCATAATTTCTCCTCTTAGGTAACTTTCTGTGGGAACCCTTCTTCTGCTCTGCTCTCCTACCCTTCTTCCTGTCCTGAGTTGTAGTAATCCTAGAGGTGGCTCCAATACAAACTCATGGATTTGTAAAGCAGAGTCTAATTTAGATTTATACGTGGCTGGAAAATTGGACCCATAAGCCTAGGATTATCCTTCCTGAAGAGAGAAACATGATTTTGTGCTGTAATGTGCAGGAGGGTTTGTGCGGGAGGAGGGAGGAGGAGAAGGAGGACACACAAGCAGCCCTGGTAAGAAAAGCTCTGGTGGCACTGATGTTGGTGTGAGATAACGCTGTTCTGTAGCTGCCACAAAACAGCATTTGGCCTGAGGCTACATTAATAAAGATATTGCCTTTCAAATAGAGAGGTGCTCTACGGTGATCATTCATTCAACTGACATTGGTTGTCTGCCAGGTGTATGACTGTTTTTGCATTTGGAAAACATCATTAAAGTAAACACAAAAATTTCTGGTGTTGTGTTGTGTATGTTCTAAATGCAAGCTTGTCCAACCTGTGCCCGGCGTGCTGCATGTGTCCAAAGACAGCTTTGAATGTGAGGACTTTTTGCTTATCTGTGCTAGGAGATATCATGAAAATTATGCACAGACTTTTTCTTTTAGCTCATCAGCTATCCTTAGTGTTAGTGTATTTTATTTGTCACCCAACACAATTCTTCTTCTAATATGGCCCAGGGAAGCCAAAAGATTGGGCAACCCTGTAGGCAGATGGTAGATATAAACAGAGTAAGGAAAGAAAGTGCTTGTGTTAGAATGTGGCAAGTGCTGTGGGGCAGGTGATCCAGAGTGTGGGCTGTGGGGACAGGGAAGGTGGCCTTTGTGCTGGGTTGTCAGCATGGGCCTTGTTACAAATGTGTTTTTTGAGGAAAGATTTGAGGGACATGAGGATTTATCCACGGGCGTGTCTGGGAAAGTTCTTCTCAGGTAGGGAAACCTCCAGTGCAAATGCACTAGGGCAGGATAGTGTCTGAGCTCCGGGAAGAGAGAAGAGGCCAAAAGGGCTGGACAGAAAGTAACTGAGATGAGGTCAGTAACTTCTGCTCTGAATGAGATGGGAAGTTTCTTCTGTGCTGAGAACAAAATTGAGAGGTTGGGGATAAGTGAGGCAGTAGGAAAAACAGTGGGAAAGGCATGTAGTATTCCAGAATGGAGATGTCTGTTACCTTGACTGCAATATGAGCAGGGGAAATAGTAGGAAGTGATGGGATTCTGAGTAAATTTGAAGATGGACTCACAGCACTTGCTAATGGATTGTATCTGTGGTGTGAGGAAGAAGAATCAAGGACACCCATAGTTTTAGACTGAGTGAGAAGGGGGGAGCTGCTGTCAGGGTAGATGTGGAGACTCTGGCAGGAGCATACAGAGGAGGCGGCATCACAGGCATTCAGTGGAGGAGATGTCTCCAACGAATTCAGTGAAGGGCCCAGATGCCTCTGCAGCTACAGCTATATCATCCAGTTTCTCTTCTGTTTTCCTTCCCCTGTGTCTCAGAGCCAGAGAACAGATACTTTCCTGAGCACAGATACTTTTCTGCATCCAGTGAAAGTCAGGGAAGTTATGGTCTGTAGTTGGTTATAATAAGTCACGGATTAATATTCTGTTTCTCAGATAATTAAAGGAATAATTAGAGAATGTGTAACTAGAGCATTTATTAAGAAGACTACAATAATGTTTTTGATTAATCTAAAGAAGGCAAGAAAATAAAAATAATGGAGCAAAATGAGGTAATGTTAGAAAACAGAAAATGACAAGGTGTAGATGTAAAGCCAACCAGGCCAATAATGACATTAAACATAATGGACTCAAACACCCCAGTTACAAGACAAATAGTGCAGAGGGGTAAAAATAAATAAATAAATAGCAAGACATATTTTCAGTAGAAGGTACAGAAACATTGAAAGTAAAAGGATGGAAAAGAAATACTAGACAAACATTCATGAAAAACCACATGGAGATGCCATTTAGAAAAATTACAGGACATGAATCTCCTGAGACATAGAGTACATGTAGACAGCTCACAATGTCTTTTTACTTTTTTTTTTTTTCAGAGACAGAGTCTTGCTTGGTTGCCCAGGCTGAAATGCAGTGGTGATATCGTAGCTCACTGTAACCTCAAACTCCTGGGCTCAAGTGATTCTCCTGCCTCAGCCTCCCAAATAGCTAGGACTACAGGCACGTGCCACCACCTCTGGCTATAATTTCTTTAATTTAGTTTCTCATTTGCTGTGACGTGATCCATGAAACAATGTCATGCCAGATATTTGACTTGCAGTTGTTGTGGAAAGTCAGGGACCCTGAATGGAGGGACTGGCTGGAACCATGGCAGAAGAACATAAATTGTGAAGATTTCATGGACTTTTATCAGTTCCCAAAATTAATACTCTTATAATTTCTTATGCCTTTCTTTAATCTCTTAATCCTGTTATCTTCATAACCTTAGGATGTATATCACCTCAGGACCCTGTGATGACTGTGTTAACTGTACAAATTGTTTGTAAAACATGTGTGTTTGAACAATATGAAATCTTATTGTAAAACATGAGTGTTTGAACAATATGAAATCAGTGCACCTTGAGGAAAACAGAATAACAGTGATTTTAGGGAACAAGGGGAGACAACCATAAGGTCTGACTGCCTGTAGGGTTGGGCAGAATATAGCCATATTTTTCTTCTTGCAGGGAGCCTATAAATAGACATGAGAGTAAGAAGATATCACTGAATTCTTTTCCCAGCAAGGAATACCCTGGGTAAGGAATGCATTCCTGGGGGAAGATCTATAAACGGCCGCTGTGGGATTGATTGTCTGTCTTATGCCATTGAGATAAGGGCTGAAATACGCCCTGGTCTCCTGCAGTACCCTCAGGCTTGCTAGGATTGGGAAATTCCAGCCTGGTAATTTTAGTCAGACCGGTTCTCTGCCCTCAAACTCTGTTTTCTGTTAATATGTTTATCAAGACAATGCGTGCACAGCAGGACATAGACCCTCATTGTAATTCTAATTTTGCCTTTGCCTTGTGATCTTTATTGCCCTTTGAAGCACGTGATCTTTGTGACTTACTCCCTGTTCATACATCCCCTCCCCTTTTAAAATCCCTAATAAAAACTTGCTGGTTTTGTGGCTCAGGGGCATCATGGAACCTGCTGATATGTGATGACACCCCCGGCAGCCCAGCTGTACAATTCTTCTCTTTGTACTCTTTCTCCTCGTTTCTCAGATTGGTCGACACTTAGGGGAAATAGAAAGAATCTACACTGAAATATTGGGGGCTGGTTCCCCTGATATGCAGTAGGTACACAACAAATATTAGGTGAACGAAGAAATAAAACCACCTAGTAATTCAAGCCATATCCACATATACATTTTACAGATGAGGAGCAACATCCCAGACAAGTAAAGTAAAATAAGTTGTGTTAGGTCATCCAGAGCAGAATCAAGAACACACATTCCCTGCACTCAATGCATCAGAGCTCTACTGAGGTCATAGCAGGTATGCAAGTCAGATACAGTAATTACTAGAATTGGAATTGATACATTTCAGGATATACTAAAAAAAGGTTGTATAAGGATTGACAGTGCAGAGATAAAGAAAGAAAATTGGTTTGTTTAAAAGATGGATAGAATCCTTAAATTAAAAAAACATTTTTTTAAAAAAGATAGGCCTTATTTGGACCAAAGCAAAGATGAATTCAATTGTCAGAGGGAAAAATGTTTGACTAAGTGCAGCTCCCAGACCCAAGGGAGACCCAAAAAGCCTGGGACATTTTGGTTGTCATGTGGGGATTGGTGGGAGGGGGTGAGTGCGGTGCTGCTGGCAAATCTTCCACAATGCATAGGACAATCCACTCAATGGAGAATTTTCTGGCTCAAATTTTTAGTAGTACTGCTATTGAGAAACTTGTTCTAGATGTGTCATTACCATTTCACAGATGAAGAAACTGAGGCACCAGAAGGGAAAGTGCCAGTGAGACCAGAGCCATGGGTTGAATCCAGGCTGCCTGGCCACAGGATCTAGACTCCCTGGTTAAGTCGGGGACCCAGGAGTTTCTGTGGTGTGAGAAAGAAGAATCAAGGACACCCATAGTGTTGGACTGAGTAAGCAGAAGGGTGGAATTGCTGTCAGTGGAGATGGGGAGACTCTGGCAGAAGCATACTGAGGAGAGGGTATCACAAACATACAGTGGAGGAGACATCTACGAGGAATGTAGGTGAGGGAGCTGGGGTGGCAGTTGGATAGACAGGTCTGGAGTTTAGAAGAACAGATTGGGCTGGAGAAAAAGACTTGTGAGGTGATCATGAAAGTGACATTTAAAGCCTCGAGCCTGGATAAGGTCACCAAGGGAGTGACTGGTTGTAGAAGAGAAAAGGAACAAGAACTGAAACCCAGACCTCCTGGTCTAAGGGATCTGGTC
Source organism: Rhinopithecus bieti (assembly GCF_001698545.2). Taxonomy (NCBI): domain Eukaryota; kingdom Metazoa; phylum Chordata; class Mammalia; order Primates; family Cercopithecidae; genus Rhinopithecus; species Rhinopithecus bieti. The sequence continues at coordinate 671,239 of NW_016804706.1, forward strand.
AGATACACCTCCGGAGCCTACTGCACAGTTCTGACCTCACATCTAGAAGGCATGTAGGCTGGGGAATCCCAGACTTTTCTGTGTGCAGGTACTATCTGGACATGGTGCTGAGACACAAAAAGTCTGGTTTCAGACATGAGATTCTGGATTTATGACAAAGTTGGAGCTTATGTTGCTAATCTCCAGATCACACTTCTAGTAGCAAGACCACAAAAAAGGATCCCACATGTCTGCATCAGCCTCGCCTGGAGGGCTGGTTAAATAGGTGATTTCTTGGCCTTGTGCATAATACTCTGAGATGGTGATTCCAGGGAGGGCCCTGAGTATTTTCTAAGCACCCACCAGCAATCCTCATGCTCAGTTAGATGGGGAACCACTGAGGTTAGTGAATAGAGAGTGCTCAGAGTGGGTGGGTTGGGGTGGGCTTTAAAGATGCTTTTATCCCTCAGAAAGAAAGGGGAGAACGTACATTGTTAATTATGAGATGTGATGTTGGGAGATATGTGTCATTTTCTCTAGTACCTGGTAGAGCCAGGTAGAAGATTCACAAAGAGCAACTGTGAATGGTGCTCTCTGAAACTATTCCCTAGACTGTTTTCTCACTAATTTTTCGGAGCAAACAATGAAATACAGATTCTTCTAATTTACACATAAAATACTTTATATGATATCAGAGCCTAATATTATTGTGAAGAAAGTCACAGAATTGGGCTTGAGTCTACAGAGCCAGGAACAGAATCCAAAATCTCACCCTAGGTCGTGTCTTTCCTGGAAACCACTGCGCTGGCTGCTGGTCACAGATGCCACTTCTCACACCTCTGATGATGCCCTCATCCTGGACACTAGGACAGATGTCACTGCTGCTCCTGGCAACTGGATGCAACTACTGCCACTCTTCCATCTTTTCCAAAATGCATTCTGCACAGTCGCAGCCTCTCTGTGTCACTTTGTCCTGGGTCAGCGTCTGGCAGGTGGTGGTCTGACTTCTGGAGGCCAAACCTCATGTTTATGTTCAACTGCCAAGATGACTAAATAATTGTCATCATCTAGGGAGGGAGGTGGTTTCTGTCTCCTATCAAGACTTTAATTATGGGCTTGTGATGTAGCTAAAGGATTTAGGTACTGGGAGGGGAGGAGTGGGAGAAGAATGACAAATTTTAATTCTTGGAGCCGTGAACTGATATGAGAACTTTAGCTGATACTATGTAGGCACTTGGGTTGGCTGCATGATCAAGTAACTAATAAATGACATCTTTCCATCCATTCCCTTGTGAGTATATTATTAGATTCAGCTTTTGTCTGTAACAGTTTGTAATCTAGATCACTGGAGTGGCATTGTGGGATGCTGAAATGATTAATCAAACTATCTTCTCTTTGCCTTTGTCTATAACTGGATTAAAACAGATCTATAACACCTCAAAAAATTTGTGTGTGCTGATGTTTTATATAAATATTTATATTTCATTGCACACGGAAATATTTCTGGGGAGATAATCTCTAACATATATCACATTTATCAGGATTTATGTGACCCCCACAAAGACCAAAAATATACTTTTCAACATTTCTAGGTTAGATTTACTGCCATTCAAAGTCTGGACCATAAACAGTTGGTAGAAAGCTCTTCTTAGCAGACCTAGAAACATGGTATAAATGCTTACATTTTGCTGATTTTTTGCCCTAGGGCAAGACAAGGTAGAGGTTTATTGCTCACTCTTTTTTTTTTTTTTTTTTTTTTTTTTTTTTTTTTTTTTTTTTTTTTTGAGACGGAGTCTCCCTCTGTCGCCTGGGCTGGAGTGCAGTGGCCGGATCTCAGCTCACTGTAAGCTCCGCCTCCCGGGTTTTCGCCGTTCTCCCGCCTCAGCCTCCCGAGTAGCTGGGACTACAGGTGCCCGCCACCTCGCCCGGCTAGTTTTTGTTTTTGTTTTTTTTTAGTACAGACGGGGTTTCACCATGTTAGCCAGGATAGTCTTGATCTCCTGACCCGTGATCTGCCCGTCTCGGCCTCCCAAAGTGCTGGGATTACAGGCTTGAGCCACCGCGCCGGGTCTATTTGCTCACTCTTAACTGTCAATTTCATTTTTTGGAATAGTGATAGTTCCCCCACCCACCCCCCAACTCAATCATTGGATTTTCCAACAGCAACTGGGAGTCCGACAAGTCCTACCTAGGAGTACTGACACTTCCTAACTAGATTAAGCCTTGCACTCTACAGGCTTAAAGTACACAGTTCCACAAAACTCTCCTCACTTCAGATGCAAGTCATAGGTATTATGATCCCCATAATACCTGCACGTCTGTCTAATGTGGCTACAAAGAAGGGTTTCCAGACTGTGCAGGTTTGAATATTTGCTAGATCAACTCACAGAACTCAGGAAAGTGCTCTTTTAAGTTTGTTTTCTAATTATTATACTATAAGTTCTAGGGTACATGTGCAGAAGGTGCAGGTTTGTTACATAGGTATACATGAACCATGTTGGTTTGCTGCACCCATCAACTCGTCGTTTACATTAGGTATTTCTCCTAATGCTATCCCTCCCCCAGCCCCCAACTCCCTGACAGGAGTGATGTTCCCCACCCTGTGTCCAAGTGTTCTCATTGTTCAACTCCCACCTATGAGTGAGAATATGCAGTGTTTGATTTTCTGTCCTTGTGAGAATGATGGTTTCCAGCTTCATCAGTGTCCCTGCAAAGGACATGAACTCATCCTTTTTTATGGCTGCGTAGCATTCCATGGTGCATATGTGCCACAATTTCTTAATCCAGTCTATCATTGATGGACATTTGGGTTAGTTCTAAGACTTTGCTATTGTGAATAGTGCCCCAATAAACATATGTGTAAATGTGTCTTTATAGTAGCATGATTTATAATCCTTTGGGTATATACCCAGCAATGGGATGGCTGGGTCAAATGGTATTTCTAGTTCTAGATCCTTGAGGAATCACCACACTGTTTTCCATAATGGTTGAACTAATTTACAGTCCTACCAACAGTGTAAAAGCGTTCCTATTTCTTCACATCCTCTCCAGCATTTGTTATTTCCTGACTTTTTGTTGATCGCGATTCTAACTGGTGTGAGATGGTATCTCATTGTGGTTTTGATTTGTATTTCTCTGATGACCAATGATGATGAGCATTTTTTCATACATCTGTTGGCTACATAAATGTCTTCTTTTGAGAAGTGTTTGTTCATGCCCTTTGCCCACTTTTTGATGGTTTTGTTTTCTTGTAAATTTGTTTACGTTCTTTCTAGATTCTGGATATTAGCCCTTTGTCAGATGGGTAGATTGCAAAAGTTTTCTCCCATTCTGTAGGTTGCCTGTTCACTCTAATGGCACTTTCTTTTGCTGTGCAGAAGCTCTTTAGTTTAATTAGATCCTATTTGTCAATTTTGGCTTTTGTTGCCATTGCTTTTGGTGTTTTAGTCATGAAGTCTTTGCCCATGTCTATGTCCTGAATGGTACTGCCTAGGTTTTCTTCTAGGATTTTTATGGTTTTAGGTCTTACATTTAAGTCTTTAATCAATCTTGAATTAATTTTTGTATAAATGTAAGGAAGGGATCCAACTTTAGCTTTCTACATATGGCTAGCCAGTTTTCCCAGCACCATTTATTAAATAGGGAATCCTTTCCCTACTGCTTGTTTTTGTCAGGTTTGTCAGAGGTCAGATGCTTGTAGAAGTGTGGTGTTATTTCTGAGGCCTCTGTTCTGTTCCATTGGTCTCTATATTTGTTTTGGTACCAGTACCATGCTGTTTTGGTTACTGTAGCCTTGTAATATAGTTTGAAGTCAGGTAGCATGATGCTTCCAGCTTTGTTCTTTTTGCTTAGGATTGTCCTGGCTATGTGGACTCTTTTTTGGTGCCATATGGACTTTAAAGTAGTTTTTTTCCAATTCTGTGAAGAAAGTCAGTGGTAGCTTGATGGGGATAGCATTGAATCTATAACTGACCTTGGACAGTATGGCCATTTTCATGATATTGATTTTTCCTATCCATGAGCATGGAATGTTTTTCCATTTGTTTTGTCCTCTTTTATTTCGTTGAGCAGTGGTTTATAGTTCTCCTTGAAGAGGTCCTTCATATCCCTTATAAGTTGGATTCCTAGGTATTTTATTCTCTTTGAAGCAATTGTGAATGGGAGTTCACTCATGATTTGGCTCTCTGTTTGTCTGTTATTTGTGTATAGGAATGCTTGTGATTTTTGCACATTGATTTTGTATCCTGAGACTGCTGAAGTTGCTTATCAGCTTAAGGAGATTTTGGGCTGAGACAATGGGGTTTTCTAAATATACAATAATGTCATCTGCAGAAACAATTTGACTTCCTCTTTTCCTAACTGAGTGCCCTTTATTTCTTTCTCTCGCCTGATTGCCCTAGCCAGAACTTCCAACACTATGTGGAATAGGAGTGGTGAGAGAGGGCATCCCTGTCTTGTGCCAGTTTTCAAAGGGAATGCTTCCAGTTTTTGCCCATTCAGTATGATATTGATGGTGGGTTTGTCATAAATAGCTCCTATTATTTTGAGATACATTCCATCAATACCGAATTTATTGAGAGTTTTTAGCATGAAGGGCTGTTGAATTTTGTCAAAGGTCTTTTCTGCATCTATTGAGATAATCATGTGGTTTTTGTCTTTGGTTCTGTTTATGTGATGGATTATGATTATTGATTTGCATATGTTGAACCAGCCTTGCATCCCAGGGATGAAGCCAACTTGATCATGATGGATAAGCTTTTTGACGTGCTGTTGGATTTGGTTTGCCAGTATTTTATTGAGGATTTTCGCATCGATGTTCATCAGGGATATTGGCCTAACATTCTCTTTTTTTGTTGTGTCTCTGCCAGGCTTTGGTATCAGGATGCTGCTGGCCTCATAAAATGAGTTATAGAGGATTCCCTGTTTTTCTATTGATTGGAATAGTTTCAGAAGGAATGGTACCAGCTCTTCTTTGTACCTCTGGTAGAATTTGGCTGTGAATCCATCTGGTCCTGGACTTTTTTTGGTTGGTAGGCTATTAATTATTGCCTCAATTTCAGAACGTGTTATTAGTCTACTCAGAGGTTCAACTTCTTCCTAGTTTAGTCTTGCGAGGGTGTATGTGTCCAGGAATTTATCCATTTCCTCTAGATTTTCTAGTTTACTTGCATATAGGTGTTTATAGTATTCTCTGATGGTAGTTTGCATTTTTGTGGGATTGGTGGTGATATCCCCTTTATCATTTTTTATTGCATCTGTTTGATTCTTCTCTCTTTTCTTCTTTATTAGTCTTGCTAGTGGTTTATCTATTTTGTTGATTTTTTTCAAAAAACCAGCTCCTGGATTCATTGATTTCTTGAAGGTTTTTGTGTGTGTGTGTGTCTCTATCTCCTTCAGTTCTGCTCTGATCTTAGTTATTTCTTGCCTTCTGCAAGCTTTTGAATTTGTTTACTCTTGCTTCTCTAATTAATTGTGATGTTAGGGTGTCGATTTTAGATCTTCCCTGCTTTCTCTTGTGGGCAATTATTGCTATAAATTTCCCTCTACACACTGCTTTAAAGGTGTCCCAGCGATTCTGGTACGTTGTGACTTTGTTCTCATTGGTTTCAGAGAACATCTTTATTTCTGCCTTCATTTCATTATTTACCCAGTAGTCATTCAGGAGCAGGTTGTTCAGTTTCCATGAGTTGTGCGGTTTTAAGTGAGTTTCTTAATCCTGAGTTCTAATTTGACTGTACTGTGTTCTGTCAATTTGTTGTGATTTCTGTTCTTTTACATTTGCTGAGGAGTGTTTTACTTCCAATTATGTGGTCAATTTTAGAATAAGTGTGATGTGGTACTGAGAAGAATGGATATTCTGTTGATTTGGGGTGGAGAGTTCTGTAGGTGTCTATTAGGTCCACTTGGTCCAGAGCTGAGTTCAAGTCCTGGATATCCTTTATACCCTTCTGTCTCACTGATCTGTCTAATATAGACAGTGGGGTGTTAGAGTCTCCCATTATTATTGTGTGGGAGTCTAAGTCTCTTTGTAGGTCTCTAAGGACTTGCTTTATGAATCTTGGTGGTCCTGTATTGGGTGCATATATATTTAGGATAGTATCTCTTCTTGTTGAATTGATCCCTTTACCGCTATGTAATGGCCTTCTTTGTCCCTTTTGATCTTTGTTGGTTTAAAGTCTGTTTTATCAGAGACTAGGATCGCAACACTTGCTTTTTTTTTTTTCTTTCCATTTGCTTGGTAGGTCTTGCTCCATCCCTTTATTTTGAGCCTATATGTGTCTCTGCACATGATATGGGACTCCTGAATACAGCACACTGATGGGTTTTGAGTCTTTATCCAATTTGCCAGTCTGTGTTTTTTAATTGGGGCATTTAGCCCATTTACATTTAAGGTTTATATTGTTATGTTTGAATTTGATCCTGTCATTATGATGTTAGCTGGTTATTTTGCCCATTAATTGATGCAATTTCTTCATAGTGTCAATGGTCTTTATAATTTGGCATGTTTTTGCAGTGGCTGGTACTGGTTGTTCCTTTGCATATTTAGTACTTCCTTCAGGAGCTCTTGTAAGGCAGGCCTAGTGTTGACAGTATCTCTCAGCATTTGCTTGTCTGTAAAGGATTTTATTTCTCCTTCACTTATGAAGCTTGTTTGGCTGGATATGAAATTCTGGGTTGAAAATTCTTTTCTTTAAGAATGTTGAGGCCAGGCGCGGTGGCNTGAAATTTTCACCTTTTCTGCTCTGGTTTCTCCCCATCTTTGTGGTTTTATTACCTTTGGTCTTTGATGTTGGTGATCTACAGAAGGGGTTTTCGTGTGGATATCCTTTTTGTTTATGTTGATGCTATTCTGTTCTGTTTGTTAGGTTTCCTTCTAACAATCAGGCCCCTCAGCTGCAGGTCTGTTGGAGTTTGCTGGAGGTCCACTCCAGACCCTGTTTGCCTGGGTATCACCAGCAAATATTGCAGAACAGCAAATATTGCTGCCTGATCCTTCCTCTGGAAGCTTCATCCCAGAGGGGCACCCGCCTGTATGTGAGATGCCTGTCAGCCCGTACTGGGAGGTGACTCCCAGTCAGGCTACATGGCAGTCAAGGACCCACTTGAAGAGGCACTCTGTCCGTTCTCAGAGCTCAAATGCTATGCTGAGAGAACCAGTGCTCTCTTCATAGCTGTCAGACAGGGACATTTAATTCTGCAGAGGCTGTCTGCTGTTTGTTCAACTATGCCCTGCCCACAGAGGTGGAATGTAGAGAGGCAGTAGGTCTTGCTGAGCTGCAGTGGGCTTCTCCCAATTTGAGCCTTCTGGCCACTTTGTGAGCATAAAACCACCTACCCAAGCCTCAGCAATGGCAGACGCCCCTCCCCCTGCCAATCTGCAGCATCACAGGTGGATCTCAGGCTGCTGTGCTAGCAGTGACCAAGGCTCCGTGGGCACGGGACCCACTGAGTCAGGCACGGGAGGGGATCTCCTGGTCTGCCGGTTGCTAGGTTGCTAACACCATGGGTAAAGCACAGTATTGGGGCAGGAGTGGATAATTCTTCCAGGTACAGTCTCTCATGGTGTCCCTTGGCTAGGAAAGGGAAATCCCCGACCCCTTGCACTTCCCAGGTGAGGTGATGCCCCACACTGCTTTGGCTCACCCTCTGTGGGCTGCACCCACTGTCCGGCCAGTCCCAATGAGATGAACTAGGTACCTCAGTTGGAAATGCAGAAACTACCCATCTTCTGCATTAGTCTCACTGGGAGCTGCATACTGGAGCTGTTCGTATTTGGCCATTTTGGAAGTGCCTGCTCTTTTAAGTTTCTATGATCAGTATTGCAGTTTAACACTCTCTATACTCACTATTACAGTTTATTATTGTCTTAGTCAGTTTTGTGCTGTTATAACAGAATACTAGAGACTGGGTAATTGACAATGAAGATAAATTTATTTGGCCCACAGTTCTGGGGGCTGAGAAGTATAAGATAAAGGGGCAGCATCCTGTGAGGGCCTACTTATGGCAGCATCCCATGGTGGAAGGCAGAAGGAAAAGAGAAGGTGAGAGCAAGAAAGAGCAAGGGGTTAAATCCACAGCCTCAGGTCCTTTTACCATCTGCATTAATTCATTAATGAGGGAAGAGTTCTCCTGGCCTAATCAACTCTCATATTTCCCACCTCTTAACACTGTTGCACTGGGTATAAAATTTCCAACACAAGATTTTTTTTTTTTTGATACATTAATTTTATACTCATTGTTGGAGGTGAGGCCTAATGGGAGATGTCCTGGTCATGGGGGCCAAACTCTCATGAGTAGATTAATGTCCTCCTCCAGAGTTGAGTAAGTTTTCACTCTATTAGTTCCTATTAGAGCTGATTGTTTAAAAGAGTCTAGCACCTTTCTCCTCTCTCTATTTCTTGCTCCTCTCTTTGCATGTGATCTCTACACACATTTATTCTTCTCCTCTTTTTGCCAGGAGTGAAAACAGCCAGAGGCCATCATGAGATGCTCATTCTTGGACATTTCCAGATAGCAAATCATAAGCCAAAATATTCCTTTTATTTTTAGCTACCCAGCCTCAGATACACTTTTAGAGCCACACAAAATGGACTAAGACAGAAAGTTGATACTACATTTCTATATCAGTTTGCATGTATTAAAGTTTACCCTATGGACATTAACAAATGTACAGAATCATATATATGCACTACCCCATACTGTGCAGTATGGTACAGCTCCTGGATCCCAAGTTTCCCTTTGCTCATCTTCATAGTACTCCTTCAACCTCAGATAATCACAAACTTATTTTCCATTCCTAGAGATATCCTTTTCAAAATGTTGTATGAATAGAAGCATATGTAGCCTTTTCCATCTAAACATTTTTCACTTAATAAAATGTATTTACAATTCATTCACACCATTATATGAACTAACAGCTGATTTCTTATGATCCATACTATAAGTTTGCTAGTCTTCGCACTATTGAAGGATATCTTACTTGTTTACAGATTTTAGTGATTATGTTGAAAGCTTCTATAAACAGTCATGTACAAGCTTTGATGTGAACATTAGCTTTAAATTCACTTGAGTAAATACCAAGGAGTAAAACTGATGGTAAGTCCATGATTAACTTTATAAAAAACTTTTAAAGTGTCTTCCAAAGTAGCTTTAATATTTTACATTCCTATGCACGGTGAATAAGACTTTCTATTCTCTATATTCTTTCCAGTATTTTTTAAAGTTACTTTAGGCCGGGCGCGGTGGCTCAAGCCTGTAAAATCCCAGCCTTTGCGGGAGCCGAGACGGGTGGATCGCGAGGTCAAGCGAGATCGAGACCAACCCTAGCTAACACAGCGAAACCCTCCTATCTAAAATACAAAAAACTAGCCGGCGAGTTGGCGGGCGCCTGTAGCTCCCAGCTACTTTGGCAGGCCTGAGGCCACGGAGAATGCGTCAACCCGCGGAGGCGAGCTTGCAGTGAGCTGAGATCGCGCCACCTGCACTCCAGCCTCGGGCGACAGAGCCGAGACTCCCGTTCAAAAAAAAAAAAAAAAAGTACTTTAAAACCTTTCATTGTAATACATTCTCCAGTGACAAATTATGTTAAACAGTCTTTTCCACGTGTATAGTTTCCCATCCATAAAAATGATTTGGCAAAGTTTCCTGTTGAGTTTTTTAACGCACTTTTTCAAATAGGATTTGTTCCAATTCTCAATTTTTAATTTTGTCTATATGATTTAGAGACTATCTAATTTTAAGGAAAAATATTTTCTTCCAGTTGGTGACTTGTTTTTATTCACTTAAATGGTGTTTATTTTTTGTACACAAAAAGTACGAATTTGATAAACTCTAATTTCTTTTATTGATTGTGCCTTTTTTTATTTATTTTAAAATATACTTTAAGTTCTAGCGTACATGGTGCACCACCATGCAGGTTTGTTACAATATGTATCATGGGCCATGTTGGTGTGGTGTGTTGCACCCATTAACTCGTCATTCTACATTAAGGTATTTTTCTTAATGCTATCCCTCCCCGATTCCCCCACCGCCATGACAAGGATCCAGTGTGTGATGTTTCCCGTCTGTGTCCAAGTGTTCTCATTGTTTCAATTCCCACCTATGAAGTGAGACATGCGGTGTTTGGTTTCCTGCCCTTGCGATAGTTTGCTCAGATGATGGTTCCCAGCTTCATCCATGTCCCTACAAAGACATGATACTCATGCTTTTTTAAATGCTGCACAGATACCATGTGTATATGTGGCCACATTTCTTTCTTTTTTGTTTACTTTTATAGTCTGTGTTAATTAATTTATTTTTTTATTATACTTTAATGTCTAGGGTACATGTTGCAAAAACGTGCAGGTTTTGTTACATATGTATATATGTGCGCCATGTTGGGTGGCTGCACCCATTAACTCGTCATTTACATTAGTATATCTCCTAATGCTATCCTTACCCCCCTCCCCCCGACTCCACAACAGGCCCTGGTGTGTGATGGTTCCCCTTCCTGTGTCCAAGTGATCTTAATTATTCAATTCCCACCTGTGAGTGAGACATGTCTGGTTTCCTGTTCTTGTGATAGTTTCTGAGAATGATGGTTTCCAGCTACAAAATCCATGTCCCCTACAAAGACGTGAACGTCATTTTTTATGGCTGCTAGTATTCCGTTGGTGTATATGTGCCCCATTTCTTAAATCCAGTCTATCATGTAGTGGACATTGGGTTGATACAAGTTTTGTTATTTGGAATAGTGCTTTGCAATAAACATACGTGTGCATTATCTTTTATAGTAAGCATGATTTATAAGGATCCACTGGGTCAAATGTATTTTAGTTTTAGATCCTTGCGGAATCCGCCACATTGTCTTCCACAATATTGACTAGTTTACACTACCACGCAACAGTGAAAAGCATTCCTATTTCTCCACATCCTCTTTTAGCACCTGTTGTTTCCTGACTTTTTAATGATTGCCATTCTAACTGGTGTGGAAGATGGTATCTCAATTGTGTTTTGATTTGCATTTCTCTGATGACCACTGATAATGAGCATTTTTTCATGTGTTCTGTGGTTGCATAAATGTCTTCTTTTTGAAGTGTCTGTTCTCTCCTTTACCCACTTTTTGATGGTGTTTGATTTTTTCATATAAATTTAAGTTCTTTGCAGATCGAATATTAGCCCTTTTTTCGAGATGGATAGATTAGCAAAAAGTTCTCTCCGATTCTGCAGGTTGCCTGTTCGCTCTAATGGCAGTTTCTCTTGCTGTTCAGAAGCTCTTTAGTTTAATTAGATGACATTTGTCTATTTTGGCTTTTGTTGCCATTGTTTTTGGTGTTCTAGACATGAAGTCCTTGCCCATGCCTATGTCCTGAATGGTATTGCCTAGGTTTTCTTCTAGGGTTTTTATGGTTTTTAGGTCTAACATTTAAGTCTTTAACCCATCTTGAATTAATTTTTTTATAAAGTGTAAGGAAGGGATACAGTTTCAGCTTTCTACATATGGCTAGCCAGTTTTTCCAGCACCATTTATTAAATAGGGAATCCCTTCCCCATTTCTCTTTTTTGTCAGGTTTGCCAAAGATCAGATGGTTATAGATATGTGGTATTATTTCTGAGGTCTCTGTTCTGTTCCATTGGTCTATATCTCTGTTTTGGTACCTGTACCATGCTGTTTTGGTTACTATAGCCTTGTAGTATAGTTTGAAGTCAGGTAGCGTGATGCCTCCAGCTTTGTTCTTTTTGCTTAGGATTGTCTTGGCAATGCAGGCTCCTTTTTGGTTCCATATGCACTCTCCATACTAGCAATGAAAATCTAAACTTTCCTATCACAGTAGTTACAAAAAGAGTGAAATAGGAATAAATTTAGGAAGAGAGCAGTGTTCGTTTGCTGAAAAGTACAAAACATTACTGAGAGAAATTAGCAGTCTAAATAAATGGAGAGATGCAGGTTGGAAGTCTCAATAATATTGTTAAGATGGCCATTCTTCACAAATAGGTCTACAGGTTCAACACAATCTCTATTAAAATCTCAACAGGCACTTTATATAAAAATGACTAAATAATCCTCAAAATATATATGAAAATGCCTATGATGCAGAAGAGTGAACACAAATAATAAAAAAAAGAATGTCATATAAAAGTACAATAATCCAAACAGTGTGAACCTGAGAGACATAGAGATCAATGAGCAGAAGTGAGAATCTAGAAAGACATTCTTACCTTTTTTGTCAATTGATTTTCAACGAAGTTGCATAGGTAATACAATGTGACACTTAACACCATATAAAATATCAGCTCAAACAAATTAGAGACCTAAAGAGTTAAAATTTATTAGTGAAGACTATAAAATTTCTAAAAGAAAATATAGGAGAAAATTTTTGTGACTTTGGGTAGACAAAAGATTTTTAGAAAAAATATCAAAAGCATGATCTACAAGTGAAAAACGGAGAGAAATTGGGCTTAGTTAAAATTTAAAACTTCAGTGCTTCAAAAGACATCTTGCCATAGACTGGAAGAAAATATTTCACAATTTAACACAAATTACATTTGTGATGAAGAACCTGTATCCAGAATATGGAACAAGTTCTTAAACTCAATTTAAGAAGACAAGCAACTCAACTAAAAATGAGCAAAACACACAAATATGCTCAACTGACTTTTACAAAAGCACAAAAGCAATTCAGTGAAGGAAGGAGCGCTTTCCCATCAAATTTTGCTGGAGCAACTGGACAACCACAGTGGAAAAAAATAACCTCAGCCCAAACCTCACACTTTATACAAAAAATAACTCAAAATGAATCACAAGCTTTAATGTAAAACACAAAGTTAAAATTGCAAACATTGAGCCAGGCATGGTGTCACAGGCCTGTACTCTCAACTATTGGAGAGGCTGAGGTGAGAGGATCCGTCGAGCCCAGGAGTTCAGGTCAGCCTAGGCAAGATTTTATTTCTAAAATAAACAATAAATAAAGTAAAAAATTTAAATTACAACCTTTTAAGAAAAAGTGATCAGAACTAAGACTGGACAAAGAGTTCTTAGACATAACACCAAAAGTGTGATTCATAAAAGAAAAAAAAAACCCACCAGATCTGTGACTCTGTGAGAGACCTATGAAGAGCATAAAAAGACAAGCTACAGAGTGAGAGAAGATATTTGCAAACGACATATTCTGTAAAGACTTGTATTTAGAATATATGAAGAAATGTAAAAACTCAACAGTAAAAATGAAACACAGAATAGGCAATGAGCAAGACATGAACAGATATTTCACTGAAGAGGATAAACAATGGGCTAATAAGCAGACGAAAAGACGCTCAACATCATTATTCAGTAGGAAAATACAAATTAAAAACTGCAATGATGAGAACGGCTGAAATACAAAATAAAGGTAACAACTGGTGCCGGCAAGGATGCAGAGAAACTGGGCCACTCTTATATTACTGGTAGGAATGTGTATTAAAATGGTACAGCCACTCTGGAAATGGATATTGCAGTTTTCTTCAAACTTAATATGCAATTTACCATGTGACTAGCAATTGACCTCCTAGGCATTTATTTCAAACAAGGGAAAATTTTTATGTTCACGAAAAACTTGTACACCAATTCTCTTGCAGCTTTATTCATAATACCCCCAAACTGGAAATAATGCCATTGTCTTTCCGTGGGTGAGTGAGATCTGCTGGTTGAACTCATAACTGAATAACACAAGTGCTCTTTCTCAAGGCTATCATCTTACTGCACTTACTCTGTGCAGTAAGTATTTTGTGCAAATTTTCCAATTTTCTCACAAAGAATATTAAAGACATGTACTCAAGGATCAAAATTTAATGAACATAATTTTTTTACAGCTCCATCAAAGACATTACGTGGGAATGCAGTTTGGAGCCACTGCCTTGGTTCTGCTGAGGTGCTAGGTGTGTTACCTACCTTGGCATTTGCAGCATTAATGGAAAAGTGAACATAATGAAACAGGCAGATGGCATCATGGTATTTCTGTGAAAACAGGTTTCCCTCCTGGACTCTCTGAAGGCAGCTCAGGGGACACACTCTCAAAATGGCAAAGATCAATTATGGGTCCTAGTGGGACACAACCCCTAACCTATTCTGACTCAGCACTCTCTCTCTCTCTGTTTTCCCTCATTCTTCCAACTTATAATTGTATAAATTTTCAAATGTGCAAAGAAGCTGAAAGAATAGCGCAGTAAAATTCAAGTGATCACTCTGCCATATTTGATTAATATCTCTTTACATACATGAAAGCAGCATGTGGAATGATAGACAATAGAGACCCAAAAGGGTAAGGGTGGTTGGCAGTGGGTGGATGATGACAGGGGTTTCTTGGTGGGTACAATGTGTCTGTCTCCAGCGATGGATGCGCTGAAGGCCCTGACTTTTCCACAACTCAATATAGCAGTGTAGCAAAACTGCACCTGTGCCCCATGAATATACACAAATTTAAAAAATAAAAAATAAAATAACATATATCTTTATAGATACAGGTAGATATGTTTGTATAGCATGTTTGTGTGTGTGTGTGTGTGTGTGTGTGTGTGTGTGTGTGTGTGTGTGTAGAGAGAGAGAAGCAGCACGAATGAAGAGATTCAGATTTTGCAACTGAGCCATTCTAACATAAACGTAAAACACGCATGGATAAATGTGTCTGTGACAACAAAGCTGAATACAAACATGAAAGAACACATCTATAAACACATCTCTAGATAGATTATGAATGAATTCCCTACCCCAGCTCCCTTACTGGTTGCCCTGTGAACACAGACAGGCAGGGAACAGGACCCAGCTAGAGTCCCTCATCCTATTACTTCCAGGCAGGTCCTGCATCTGCTCCTGCTGCACAGAGGGCTCCCATCCCTGCCTTGGTCTGTTTCACAGGTGTTCCTCTAAGTCTCTCTGCCACAATTGCTTTACCTGGATGGAGCTGAGGCTGCCCTGACCAAGAACAGCACCATCCATCTGTGTGCCCCAAGACCATGGAGGAACCATGCAACAGGGTCAGTGACTATCCCACCTCCCCAATCAGTCTGAACTGATGGTAGGAGATCCTGATGCTTGTTTTACTCATCCTCATTCCCAGCTCATTTATTCTTGATTAATTCAATCCAATCTTCCCAGCTGTCACTTCACCCCAGAAGTCAACTGACCTCTACTCTTCGTAGTCAGGAAACCCCAAAGCACTCACTGTCACCTCCCTGATACAACTCTTCACCTCTGCATCACCACATGTGGGCTGCACCTCTGCAGGCAGATGTTCCCCCACAGGGTCAGCCCCTGAACATTGGCCTCAAATGTCCCTCTTCATCCCTTCACATCCCTTTCGGTGTTGCTGTGAACGTGTCCCTCACTGAGAACTGGCGGGGAGATGTGGAGGAGGAGGGGAGATTTCGCTGTGCTGTGTCAAGGCATCAAGACGAACCTCTCCTTCTCTCCTGAACCTCACACTCTATCCCTTCCCAGACACTTGAAATAAAACACAGAAATGTCTATTTAAGAGTCAGGACAATTACTTTTTCTAGACAAGTTTCTCTTTCTTCTCAGAGTTCAGCCATGACTGTGGGTGACCAAACAACTCTTCAAAAAGGGCAGAGATCTCTTCAATGTGAGCTTATGAATCCACACCTCGCCACCTCCAGACGTGGGAAAAGGAAACTCAATCTACAATCAAATAGTTCTTCCTGGCCTTTACTCCTCATACCCATCTGGACACTCGGAGAGTGTGGAGGGCACCCAGGGTGCATGGTGGCAGTGGAGGCCTTGGGAAACCTGGCCAGGAAGCCAAGGAATGCACCCTAGGTGACTAAATTTTTTACAGTTCTGCACTTGCTGGAGAATGACCTCAAAAGATTTTTAAAGACCAATTTGTTGACTACCAACCTATTTGACTGAGCCATGGACATGGAGCAGATGAGCACTGCCTTTACCTATGACATGCATGAGGATTCTGAGACCTACCTGCATCAGGTAAGCTCCACACCCAGAGGGACCCCCACTCTCGCACCTCCTTACTTTCTGTATCTTTTCACATTTTACATCTCCATCCTTCCCTTGGGGAGTCTTCCCTCTTTGGGGTCTTCTAGTCCTACCCTCTGTCTCCTTCCAGGTGGCATGTGACTTGACTATCACGTTTGTGTCAGATGAGAATGACGCCAGGATTCTCAGTGATGGACAGCATCGCTTTGAGGTCAGTGTTAGATGCTGCCTGATGAGACAGACGTCTCCTCGAGTCAGGGCTGAACTCATGAAACCCTTAGGTCACCCTAGTTCCTCAGTGTGTTTGTCTTCAATCCCATCACCTAGGTCATTGGCACCTGATGCATAATGGACATTTGACTGCTCTTTGATGCTGTGTTGGGATGTTTTTCTGACCTTTTTTTGGGCTCTCTGTCTTTCATCATATTACCTATCTTCCCCCACTCCCAAGTTTGTCCTCTGAACTCACACAGTACACCAGTGTGTGCATGTGTGCCGTGTGTTCATGCCTCACTTTTCTCTTTTCATGCCTTATTCTGATCATGCCACATTTTTCCCTGAGTTGAACAGACACAGTAGGGTACCCGCCCATTCTGGAATGTGACCATCTGCCCTTTAGGAAATGACAGCAAGATGGGGGTGAAGGAGACCCTACTGCCCCCACCCTGACATCCTCTTTCCCCACCCCACATCTTCCCTCTTCTGCATCAGCACCACTTCTGAACTCCCATTCCTGATTGTCAGAATTTTTAACGTAATTAAAAATGAAACACAAGTGCATCTACATTATGTGTAGGTGCTCTCTCGTTTTATTGTATTTGGGGTGATGTTATTTTAGGGCATGATTCAGGGTAAATTCTTGTAAGGCCTGGGTGCCTTGCTGCAAGGTCAAAGGGGGATGGCACTAAGACTGCAGGGCCCTGGCTCCCCACTACCTGCCAATTGCCAGCCCTTTTTGGGGGTCTCTTCTGCTTTCCCTAGCCTGGGAGATGCTGGGATATTTCTGATCCTGGGGCTACTGGTGGGGATTGGACAGTATTTCCAGGGATGATGGGTGCCATGGGCACTGGTGGGAAGCTTGGTGCCTCTCTTGGTGCCTCCTCATCTGTTTCTTCAGCTTTTGAATCTTGAGCACCAGGACCTGGGCCCCCCACCCCTTCCTGTTCTTGCAGCAGGGCCTGGTCCAGCTCCAGCAACTCCTCAGCTTGGGCCAGCTCAGCTGTGTGGGGGGCTCAGGACCCTAGTGAGAGGGAGTTGGGGAGGGAGCATAAGCCAGGGCAGGGGGCTGAGGCCCTTGGAACCTGTGTTGCAGGGTCTGGCTGTAAGGGAGGAATTGGACCTCCTTTTCTCTTTTTCCAGCCCATTAGCTTAAGTCTACCTGTACTGAGCAGTCCAGGGAGCTCCTTGTCTTGGGCATAGGCCTCTGCTGGGCAGATTGAGATCCCTGGCTCAGGAGCTATATTTGGATGCCTTGAACAAGGATATGGTGTCACTGGAAAGAGAGAACTGGCTGTCTCTCCCCCACTAAGAAATAATTAACTGTTAGATGAGGGGGAATTCCTCTTCAAGGACTGTCGACTGTCCTGCCTTAGAGGGCCTGGGGAGAGGGAGTCCTGAGGTCTGGGCTGCGGTGGGGGTAGGAAGGAGTTGAGAGCTGGAAATAGGTAAAAAGTTGCAGGAGTGAGGGTGATGAAGGGTGAAATTTAGAGGATTTTTCCCCCAGCTTCTGTACTGATCCCCTTCATCTCTTCCACTCCCGCCCATGGATCCACATGGAGGGTGACCTCATCTTCCTACTGCCCCTGAAGCTGTTCTGCTCTTTCTTGCAGGCCTTGGCATTTTGGGAACAGTATGTTTATGAGCCCTGGGGTGCCAGGGACCAGGAGGGCAGGAGGAGGTGAAGGAAACAGCACCGAGAGAGCCAGGGGAGTGGGAGGACTGTGGCAGGTGAGGCAAGGAGCTGTCTGAGCCGCTCAGCAGCCTCTAGGAGCTAGCTCTCTCCAGGCCTGTCTTCACTCCAGCGCCTGGCCCTACTCAAGCCCCCATGCCCGCTCTGCTCTCAACCTGGCCCCAGACAGGATCCCAAACAACACCTGTTCCTAATGTGAAAATTGTTTCTGCCAGTTTAGGTAGAACTTGCTTTAGAGCACTGGTACAGCCTTCCACAGGCCTTGTGCCTGTTTTTCTTGGCACTGTTTCTTTTTTCATTTATTCTTCTGCAAGGAAGGAACTATATCACTGGTTGGATGAGGAAATTGGCTCAGATGGATTCATTCAGCACTCACCCACTGGGCAAGTGTCTGTTGAGGCCAGTTGTGGGCCAGATGTGCCCAAGGCTCGACAGCTAGCTGGTGGAAAGGCCTGGAGGGTTCATATTCAGGTCCACCTGACTTGAAAACTCATATTGACTTTACTTAAGTACTGATTCCCCCTTTATAATCCATGCTGCATACTTCATTGTCTTATTTTAAGAAATTGCTACAGCAGCCTTTAGCAACCACCCTCCTGATCAGCCAGAAGTCATCAACATTGAGGCAAGACTCCCACAGCAAAAAGACTAAGATGAGCTGAAGCCTCAGACTATTGTTAGTGTTTTTTAGAAATAGAGTAATTTTACATTAAGGTATGTACACAGTTCTTTTATACATAATGCTATTGTACATTTAATAGGCTACAGTAGATTGTAAATATAACTTTTGTATGCACTGAAAAAAGAAAAATGTGTGTGATTTGCTTTCTTGCCATGGTCTGAAACCAAATCTGCAGTGTCTCTGAGGTATGTCTGTAGTTTCCCTTTCCCTCTTTTTGCTGGCCCCGAATGAACTTGTTTCTTGTTCCTGTCTAGCCCTGCATGCTGTAGGGGTTTACTTTCTCTGGTAGGTCTGACAACTTTGTATCCCTTGCAACGCTGGCTCCTGCATATGACACTGGTACCAAGCTCTGTTTAACTAGTGAGCCTCCCCCAACACCTCCTGAACTAGAACCAAAGCTCTGTGCACACACTGTGCATGTATGAGCTTGTGTAGAAATGTTGCTTTCTTGCAGGGTGTTCTGAAGGGGTGTTGTGTTGTGACTGGAGTACACAGCCATGGGGCCCTAGGCAGAGGTAGCTCAGAATGGAGTAGATGGCCCCAGTTTGATCATTTGAAAACAGAAAGGTCCTCAGATAAAAACCCATGTTTCAGAAGACAAAACTGCCCAAGAGTGGACTGCGGGTAACCAGTTCGCTATCTGGGACATCACTGTGCACTGGGAGGGAAGGTGGCCCCTGCCATAGTATAGGGGTCCCGGACCCAGACAAGGAGGCCTTCCTAGGGGTCAGTGCTTCTGAAGCACCTTTGAATGATGCCAAACACCTCATGTTCATCATTAGCTGACTTGTTGCCACTCAGTGGAAAAAGAATGCAAGACTTTTGCAAAAGTTTAGGAGAGAGGGACTTTCCCTCTTGTCTCGTAGTGCTAGGGTTTGCATGACTCAAACTTGAACTGCAATGTGTACACAGCTTAAAGTCTTAATTATTAGAATGTAAGAGGCCCAAACTACTGTTGTTATAGATATGTAAAACTATGCACATAAACAACCCCCAACCAATTAACAGTGGAGATAAATTAACTACATTTGTAAATTTAAAACAAGATTGACAGCCCTTTAGAAAGAAACAAAACAAATGAGATTTTTGCAAGACAATCTAAATGATATACTAATAACAATCCTTCATGAAAATGACATTTGAATTCTCTGAGTTTCCGCTTTAAGTTATAAACTCCAAAATGGACTAACCCCCAATAATTTACAGTAGGGAGCCCTCAGCCACAAAGAAAGGTATCAGGGCAGACCTGGGACCTAGAGTGAGCACACACCCTCCCTCAGGGTCACGAGTCAATCCTCTAAGATCCCTCCTCCCTCAGACACTCCATCCAGTCATCAGGACATCAAGAAAAGTTCCACACACCACTAAGACCTAACCACCTCACTACCAACCTAACCACTAACCACATCGACAGAGCCCAGGTGAGAGCCACCCCTGCTCCTCCTCCCTCGTCTCCCACAGCCTCAGCACCATCGTCTGCCTTGAGTCCACCAGGACTGAGCTCATCATGCCCTTTCCTTGTTTGTGTCAGTCACACAGGGTGCCCCACATACCCTGCACTTACATCCCCACAAGGCTCCGCACACTCCTATTCTGTCTCCCCGACCTCTCCAGCCACAAAAATCTTCCCAGTGTACCCCCTGAAATTCTCATTCCACAATCAGCAAAACTTCCACACCCTCTCTCAGGATGTTCCTGCATCTCACAGTTCCAGCAGCAACCTGGGTCTCCCTGAGGACATGACCCCCTCTGAAGTCCTCCCACATAGGGGAGTCTCCCCAGGGACTTGTAACCCTGGGTTCGGAGGTGAGGTGGGGTCCTTGTTCCTCACTGTGGCTCTCAGAACTTTCTGCCTCCCTCCTCCCTAAAACCCCTAAACTGTCATCCGATTAGGCCCCCATTCCCTTCATTGTAGCTATTCTCTGTGGGCCTCAGGCCATTCCTCTCAATCCTGACTCTTGTAGCTCCTGGTTCACTGTCACCCTCTCCAGCAGTGCTGTCTCCTTGACTCTTGATATGCAGATGTGGTGGGCTGAGTAATGGTCCCCAAAGATGTGCAGTCTTAATCCTTGGAACCTGTGAACAGGTTGCATTACATGGCAAAAGGGACATTACTCATGTAATGAAGATTAAGGACTTTAAAATAGGGAGATTGTAGTGGACTCTCTGTGTGGGCCCAATCAAATCACAAGAGCCATTAAAAGCAGAGAAACTGCCCTGGCTGGAGTCAGACTGTACAGAGGAGGAAGCAGAGGAGACGGGGGAGATGGGAGGTCAGAAGTTCCAAGCAGGAGGATTGGATGTGCCTTAGGCACCATGTGTGAGTACCTGAGAGAAATCTCTAGGAGTGAAGGGTGGCTCTTAACAAGGAAGTGGAAACCTCTGTTCTACCTGCAAAGAAGTGAATTAAGACAAGAACCTGAATGAGCTTGGAAGTGGAATCTTCCCCTGAGTCTCCAGGAAGGAATGCAGACCTTCCCGTGTATTGGTCTTAGCCCCATGAGACTGTGTGGACTTACAACCCACACGACTGTGACATGATGCATAGGGGCTGTTTAAAACCACTTGGTTTGTGGTAATTATGTGGCAGCAATAGACACCCATACAGCAGAGAAGATGCCCTCACTCCCTTGCCTGTCAAATCCTGGAACTTCTCTCCTCCATAACCTTCTCCTCTCTCTGCCTGAATCTCATGCCCTTGTCATCCCCTAGGCCTCATCATGGCCAAGAATCCCAGCCCTTCCATATACTCTTAATCTCATACTTCCCACTTTCTGACCATCTTTCCACTCACCCCCTTGCAAGGTGGCCACAGACTATGAGGACACTGATACTATCATTTTATCATATGCTTTGATGTAATATCAGTGAACCACTCATTGCATATGTGCTGCTTTCCAGGCTTGGAGTCCACCCTGTAGTACATCAATTCCAACAATCCTTCCACTCCACTGGGATTCCCAACCAAGTGATCCTGCCATCTACTCCCTGTCCCTCACCCTTGGTGTCCTCTCCTGCCTCCTCATCCATTTTGAATTCTATGGTAAATAATTTCCATCCCTCCCTTGCCTCTCCCTTGCATTGTCATACTCTCCTGGCAAAACTACACAGCTGGTGGATTCCACCTCTTCCTATGCGGCACCTGCCCCCATGAGCTGCAGGACACTGGAAGCAGCACATAGCACGCTGACTGTTCTCTTCAAATTTAGAATTCCAAACCTCATAGGAAGCCCCTAGCAATCAGGTGCCCAGCAATCACCTTCTCCCTCCATGGCTCACCCTCAGCCTTCTCCTTGCCTGGGTGACTCTTACACATCTTCTTTCTGTGCTCACACATCCAACCCTTCTTCTCCAATATTACTTCAGCTGACAGCCTTGCTTCCTACTGCACTGAGAAAATTGAACATATTAGAAGACAACTTCACAGATTCCACCACGGTCTGCTCATGCATTTACAGCTGCACCGCAAGTCAGGCAGCTCATCACTTTGGGGAATGTTGTGGGTTAACCATTCTGCTCCCAGCCAGAGCCAGTGCCTCTTCTGGTGCCCCAAATGTCATCCCTTATCATCTACTTAAAGTTGTCAGTTTATCAGTTAATACCTTTTTTTCTCTTTATCATCACCCTTTTTCCTCTCTCCCCACTGGATCATTGTGGCAGTCATGAGAATGCACATCCCAGCCCCTCAGCTAGAGGAAGCAGAATTGATGATGGCCCCAGCTCTGGAAGCCAGAAATCTGTTGATATTTGCTCTGAGACCACACCTGCCCCTGGCTTTTTCCAGCCAATGATTGAGGAAAGCAGGGCAGAAACTAAGGCAGGAACATTTTTCCTCTGAATGGTGACTGAAGCTCCAGGGCTCCCTACCACCCTTACTGAACTTCCCTTAGCCTGCACAGGGTCTAGAATGCTTCCGGCCGACCTTCCTGCACTCTCTACATGACTGGGGCAGAGTTGCATTATGGTCTGATGGCTTTCCCAGTGTTTTCTGTCTCTCTCCTGAATTTCTCTCACAAGTATTTCTGCTAATAAATGCTTGCATGTTTAATACTGCATTGGGGTCTGCTACTCAGTGGACCCTAACTAACACATGTGGCATGAAGGATGATCCATGAAAAGAGGCAAAAACAGGAATTTGAAATAATCTTGCCCACTGCCTGGCAAGCCAAGTGGATGTCACCCAGATTGGTGGACACAGAAACTCCATGGCACAAGGTGCAGCTGAGCTGCTGTGGGACTCACCAGTGCTGAGCTGAGAAGATGCCCTGGTTAGGGGATGCAATGGCAGGTGTGGTGACAGAATGCCCTGCACAATAATGATGGGGTTGGGGGAAAACCTAAAAAGACAGTGGAGTTGACTGGTTACTGCTCTGCTTCGTTGATGCCCTATAAAAGGATAGTGAGAATCTGTGGATTGTTAACAGCTGTCACTGGCTACATGTGACAGCCACTGCAGTGTCTCAATGAGAGGAGGTCTTTATACCCTATAGCAAAAGGACAGATAGTGTGGAATGTTAGCTGAAGACATCATTACGAGGGCCACAGTGCTCCAGAGATGTCTCACTCAGCCAAGGCAGGCCTGTTACTGGAAAGTCAGGGCCCTGGTGGGGAAACTTGAATTTCTGCAAACTGGAACAGGGTTATCTGATGGGTGCCCTCCAGAACCCTCTAGGCATGCAGAGGAGGCTTGTCTTTCCCTAGTAATGGTTCCCACTTCCTATGCTGGAAGACACTGCAGAAGCCTCAGCCCTATGATGCCGTGGGAATTCCACTCAGGAGCTTTGCAGGAACTAGCCGTCATGTTCCCATAGGAGCCTGAGGAGCACTTCCTTCTGGGATTGGAATTTGAGGGTGTTTGATGAATGAACCAGAATTTCAGGCTGGATGAATAAAAATCCTTTAGCTTGGAGGCACTTTATCAAACACCCTAGGACTTTGATAAGGGGAGTTAACCCACTGCTGGGGTGAATCCATATAGACTAGAAAAAATGATGTCCAACTCTCAACAAGGTAGACATGTCTTAGTTGCCATGGAACATGCACAGAATGGAATAACGAGGCTGAGGGAAGTGGGCATGGTGAAGGCCCACCAGGATCATGCTCCACAAGAGGTCCCAGAGGACACACCTTCCACCAGAGCCTCGGAACATGATGGTGATAGGGACCTGCATCACTAAGAAGTGTCGGGATGTTGTCCTCTGCAGGCTGGAGGTGATGGTAGTAAAGATGGTCCCACAGTTGCATTCATTAATATACCTGGGAACAGTGTGGCCCTAAAGAGACAGAGACCAAGTGGTGACAGTGACCTGCAAAAGCCAGAGGGCCTGGTTACTATGGCAGCCTCAGAGAAGCAGCCAAGAGGACTCAAGCTGCAGGTAGTGTGGGGCAGGATAATACAGAGTGGTGTCCCAGGATTAGGACAGCATCCAGTAAGGGCACTGCTTGATATCTATGATAAGAAAACAAGAATTGAGGAGCAGAGAGTGAAGGTGTTTGAACCAATACAAAGTCATGATCCCATCCTCAATGCCAAGACCTCAGCCAAGATTCAGATTCAGATCTCAGTGACAGAAGAGGAGTCCATATCCCTAGGAGGAAGACCCTGCATCCCCATGGAAGTATATGCTGGGACAATTCCCTCAGTCCTTTGGCAAAGGAACCTATAGTCAAGTTACTCAGGAGACTGTACACTGGGGAAAGGAAACAGGTAGAACTGGGGGGTTATTGACACTGGGTGTGAGCTCACACTGATGCCCAGATGCCCACAGAACTATTATATCTCACATCACAGTTTGGCTTAAGGAGGTCAGGGAGTAAACCTGGACACATTATGGCCCAATATGGGACCACCGGATGCATAGACCCAGCTCTGGTTATCTTCTAATTCCCCAAGTGCATAATTGACACTGATGCACTTCTAAGGGGAGTCACTCCCACATTGGTTCCCTACTCTGTGGCATAAGAGCTCTCTTTGTGCCGAAAGCCAAAAGGAAACCTTTGACATTGCCACCATCATGGCCAAATAAAAAATCATAGTGTATCCCAGGGTGGGTCTTGTGGGAGACACTGAAAATACCGTGGGGATCACATCAGCATGAGAGAGCTGAAGGATGTGGGTGGTGTCGGGGCTGTCTATTGTATCTACGTAATCTAGCAACCTATCCCTGAAGAAGCCTGATGAGGCCTAAAGAATGAATGAGATTACTCCAGGTCTGGCCAAGTAGGAGTTATAATTGCAGCTTTTATGTTGTCTGGATATCACTGGTAGAGTAGATCAATAAAACCTTGGGCACACAGCATGCAGCTATGGATTTGGTGAGTGCATTCCTTTCCACTCCAGTTAGAAAGGAGATATGGAGTGATTCACATTCATGTGGGATCCACAGCACATTTATTTATCATTTGTTTCAGGGCTATTATAACTCCCCTGCCCTTTATAGTATAGTCTTAACACTATACTAGACATACTGGATATCCTATAGGATATTAAATCAGCTCATTTCATTGACAACTTCATGCTGACTGGAGTGGATGAGCAGCAGGTAGAAAGTATACTGGAGTCCTTGGCAAAACAAGTGCACTCCAGAAGGTGAAGATAAACCTTACGGCACTTCAGGAGTGGCCACTGAAGTAAAGTTTTACGGGTGAACAAGTGCCAAGTATTTAGGGTTATGCAGGTGTGTCCTCTCCAAGGTAAAACACAAACTATTTCATCTTGCATCCTCACCAGAAGGCAAGAAGCACACTGCCTGGTGAGACTCTTTGAGTTTTGATGATACCACATTCCACATCTAGACATACTGCTGTGGCCCACACTCGAGGTGACATAGGAGGAGGCCAGCTTCAAGTGGGGCCTACACAGGAAAGGAACCTGCAGCAGATCCAGGCCATGGTCCAAGCAGCCACCATCCTTCAGACCCCCTGGGGCTGGTGGTGCCAGTGGTAGGGAAAGATGCAGGATGGAGGTGAACCAAGCACCAGTGGGAGAGTCACAACGGAGGGCCTGGGATTCTGGAGTAAGATCATGTCATCCATGGCAGAGACATATGCCCCATGTTAGAAGCAACGTTTAGTGTTCCTTGTCCTGATTCGATACAATGCTTGACCATGGGACACCAAGCAACTATGTGATTCCAAGTGCCTGTGTGACCCAAAAAGTCATAGATTGCACAGGCCCAACAGCATTCAGCATCAGGTGAAAATGGTCCACCTGGGTTGAGCTTGAATCCCATGTTGACACCCACAGAAAACACCCAAGTCTGAAGTGGCACTGAACAAGCAAACAGACAAATGGAAGTTAGCCGCCTTCACCAGGGGTCAGCCCAGGCCTGGTAGGATGGGCGCATGAATGGAGCAAACCACAGTGGCAGGCATGAAGTTATGTATGGGGCCAGAAACACTGACCCCCTTCACCCTACCAAGACAGATCCAGCTGCTGCTGCCACTCATAAGCATTTGAGGCCTATGATGTGCCCTAATGGGGCACTGTTTCTTTAGATGCCTACCCACTAAGTAACAAGTTGACTACATTTAGCTACTTCCATCCTGGAAGGGCCAGAGGTTCATCTTCACAGGGTTATGCACCTATTCTATGGGTGGGATTTCCTGTCCTGCTCTCAGACACTCAGCCAGCACTACTCTCTGGGTGATGTTGACATTCCTGATCTGCAGGCTAGGCAGTGCTCCTAGCCCATTATCTGCCTGAAGGACCCACTTGGCAGGGAAAGTTTTAGTGTTTCCATGGCTGTGGGTTCCACTAATCTTATCACCATCTGCACCACCCAGGGGCTGCCAGCCACAAGGAATGCTGGACAGGTCTTCTATAGGCATAGCTCAGTGCCAGCCTGGAGGAAGCACTCTGAGGGGTGGGTGCCATCTTTCAGAACATGGTACATTATTTGAATCAGAGACGTCTCTGTGGTACTGTGTTCTCAGTGGAAGAACATGTGGGTCCAGAAATCAAAAGGTAGAAGCAGGTTTGGCTCCTTGTCCAATCCCTTAGATTCACTTAGCGGGGTATACTGCATGTTTTATCTCCAACACTGGGCTGTGCAGGTTAGGAGGGCCCGGTTTCCAAAGGAGGGAACCCTTAAAAGTAGACAAAAGACAGCTCACTGAAATACACATTAGTTTAGTCACCAGAGAAGTTCGGAGAGCATGTTCCCAGAGACCACCTGGTGAGAAGAGGAGTCTCCTCCTCTCCAGGCCCAGGTAATAGACCCTCATTCCCAGGAGGAGGCATGGCTACTTTCACACAATGAGGGCAGAAGTGTGTGTGGAAACCAGAGATCCACCTGGGATCCTTCTGGTTCCCCTTGCCCCATGGTAAGTGTGAGTAGAATCATCCAGCAATTCAGCCGAGAGAATTTGATTTCCAGGGGCCTAGACCCGTCAGGGCAGAAGGTTTGAGTCACACTCCTGGGTAGTCCCCCGAGGCCCTGCTCCTGTGCTCTGACATCCTCAGTAGCATTGGTGCTGAGGCTCTACTTCCCATGGGCTGCTCCCAGCCAGTGGGAGGTCACACCAGTGACACTAAGGCAGGAAATTCCTGGGAGACAGGGGACTCTTCTGATGGCCAACGGTGGCTCCAGGACTCCTCCAAGGCCTTGCTCAACTCTCCTTAGATTGCCTGTGGTCTAGGAAACGTCCAGTAAATCTTCTCTCCTTCTGTCCATCACTGGAGGTCACACTTGCATCTTGGTCTGTTGCCTTTCCCAGGGTAACCTGCCTCCCTCATCATATCTCTGACAGGTGTGTCCCCTAATAAAATGCTGCAACTTTAATCCCATGATGGCATTTGCTTTTTGGAGGATTTGGACTACAAAACCATTTTCATCTACACGCCAGTTACCCCTTACTTATTCCAATTTGTAAAATCCTTTTGCTTATTCAACTTCTTCTACTTGCATTGGCTCCATTTTGCTGGTATTTGTGTTATGTTTTTGAGTTAGTCGATGTTTGTTGCTTCAATCACTAAATTTGGGGGTAGTTTGTTACATAGCAACATATAACTAATGAAGCCCTCTTACATTTCCATTATTCTTTACAGGTTACCTACATCTATTTTATTTCCTCCCATTTTCATAATATTGGCCATACATAGGGTTTCTAGTTTCTCAACGTCTATTCTTTTCTTTATTTTAGTTTCTTTTCTTTTTTGTTCCTTCCCTTTCTCCTTCCTTCTGTCCCTCCCTCCCTCTCTTTCTTCTCTATTTCCATTCAACCTCTCACCCTCCCTTCTTCTCACTCCATTTTCCTTCCCTTTTCTTCCCCTTCCCCTTGCTTCTTTTCTTCTTTCACTCCTTCCTCCATTCCTCCTTCTTTCCCTCCCTTCCCCCATTTTTTCCTTTTTATTATGAAACGTTCCTAACATATAAAATAACCCTATATGATTGTGCTATAAGTAAGTATTTTCTGAACCTATATGTCAAAAGTATAATACCCTGGTATTTGAGAAAAAAGTAAACAACAGGAAGTTATTAACAGAACCTGAATAAAAATGCCTTCTATAATTCTGCAGCCAGGACAGTGACTTTTAACTCAATTCCTTCAACTCAGTGTTTTTAGAACACATCATCAACATCAAGTATTACACATTTATTTCAAAAGTTTAGGCCAGGCGTGGTGGTTCACACCTGTAATCCCAACGCTTTGGGAAGCTGAGGAGGGCAAACCACCTGCGGTCAGGAGTTCAAGACCAGTCTGGCCAACATGGTGGAACCCCATTGTCGTAATCGGTTACTACAGGATATAATGAAGGGGGATGAACACAGAAATAAAGACAAGGACAAAAAGATCTGTTCTAAAAGAAAGGGTCAAGGGCTCCTTGCTTCTAGTGATTCCTTCTGGCAGCAAATGTGGTTTGTCAGTTTGCCAACATCCTGCTTTCATGAGAACAGTTTGTTGTTTGCTCATACAGCCTCCAGTGGTATACTGAGTTGATCACGACCCTCATTCTTTCAGCCGCCAACACCCCATCTCTACTAAAAATGCAAAAATTAACTGGGCGTGGTGGTTCATGCCTGTTATCCCAACTACTCGGGAGGCTGAGGCAGGAGAATTGCCTGAATTCGGAGGCGGAAGTTGAAATCAGCCGAGATAGCACCACTGCACTTCAGCCTGGGCAACAGAGCAAGACTTCGTCTCATAAATAAATAAATAAATAAGTTTAACTTGGCACAATCACTTTGGAAATAATATTATTATTATCTAGTATAAAGTCCATACAACATATCATCCAACCATCCCACTCCTAATCATACACTCTGCGGGCTTTCCTGCTATGTGCCCAGGAGACATGCACACTAATGTTTATGGCAAAATTGGAATCAGCTACATATACATCAATAGAAAACTAGTGAAATTATGGTATAGCCATAAAATGTAAACCTTCAGCAGTAAAAATGAGTGAATGACAGCCTCCCACACCACAGATAACTCCTATACGTAATGTGCATCATGGGAAAATAAATGCAGTAGGAATTTGCTCTATTGGAAGCTTAAAAACTAGCAAAACTAACCAATATTGGGATTGGGGATATATCTATACGTACTACAGAAATCTTTAAAGAAATATAAAGGAATAATAATCACAAGACGCAGGATGGAGTCTCGTTTGGGGGGATGTGAATGGACAGCAGCCTAGGGTAGTTTACAGGTTCTGTGTTTTACAACAGTGCTGACTAAAGTCCATACAATATATCATCCATTCCCTTTTTAAAGGGAACTTTTAAAATAAATGTGTAATACTTGATGTTCATGATGTGTTCTGAAAACACTGAGTTGAAAGAATTGACTTAAATTCCTAATTCCTTAAACAGAGATTTTCAAATTAAAATATACCTGGTTTTTATTAAAATGAAAGAGAAAAGAATACCAAAGTTCATTGCAAGCGTCCTTAACAAGAACTACTTACACTGGAAGAAAACAACAGAGAATCGTAAGGAGCCATGTGACAGAGAGGACCAGCATGCCATGAAAATGGCCTTGGCTACAAATAGGCCATTTGATCCTTGGCTCACTGGCATCTCTCTAGATTTTCAAGTATACAATCTTCAATCTGATGTGCAAGGTAATTCCATCTTGCAAAGGATTTGGTGTTACATTTTACCACACATACAACTGAATTAAACTTTTACAGAATTGGAAATGCATATTATTGATCAAAATGAATGAACCAAGAAAAGAGTAGAAAGGAATAACCAGTGACGGAATAGCAATATGAATAGAAAACGCAATAGGACTGCTAAAACAAACAAAGAAACAAACAAAACTACTTTAGAAGCACCTGATAGCAGTGTATTTAGACTAGTGGTGTATTTAGACTAGTGGTGTCGAAATCACTTCTATCACATATCATTCAATACCACAACAAAAGATGTTAAGTGTATTATAGAATGCCAGTCGAATAGCCAGTTATCGAAAAACCTTGTTTCTCAATTCGAACTAACAATTTCGTGATACTGCATCAAACCAAAGTTACGGGCATCATACTAAGCTAGATGTGTTGACTGAAGTGTGAGATTTACATCTTTGTAAATGTAAAGCAATCTGATTAGGCAATGTTTTTCTAAGTGAAAGCAAGTTAATCAGAGAAGTAAAGAAACAGAGGATGGCTATTCCTGAGACAGAGCAGTGCTTCTTTTTTTAAGTGTAGGCAAATGTTTTTTGAAGACCATATTTCAATAAGAAAATTGGCGCTTGGAGCATACTTCCACTAAATTTGAGACATCTGAATGAAACAAAGACTTATTTTCAAGGCATTATTTTTATGGCACTAAAGTCTTGGAACTATTTGATCTAGTTACTCTATGTTCTCAACTGTGTTAACTCATTGAAGAGAACAGTGTTGTTATTAAAAATATTGGCAAGAAAAACTCAAGGATACTGTTGTATCACCTTTCTCTGCCTCAAACTGTTTTCCCCTCAACATCTACGGCTCTGTGATGTCTCAAACTTTTAATCATTAATTTAAAAAGTGAAGCTTATCACAGAATTAGAAAAAAACTATTTTAAAATTCATATGGATCCAAAAAAGAGCTCATATAGCCAGGAGAATCCTAAGCAAAAAGAACAAAGCTGGAGGCATGAGGCTACCACACTTAAAACTATACTACAAGGCACAGTAACCAAAACATCATGGTACTGGTACAAAACAGGCACATAGACCAATGGAACAGAATAGAGAACTCAGAAATAAGATCACACATCTAAAACCCTGTGATCTTCAATGAGCCTGACAAAAATAAACAATGGGCAAAGGATTCCCTATTTAATAAATGGTGCTGGGAGAACTGGCTAGCAATATGTAGAAAATTGAAACTGGCCTCCTTTCTTACTCCTTAACCAAAAATTAACTTAAGATGTATTAAAGATGTAAACATAAATCCCAAAACTATAAAAACCCTGGAAGAAAGTATAGGCAATACCAGTCAGGACATAGGGATGGGTAAAGATTTTATGATGAAAATGCCAAAAGCAACTGCCACAAAAGCAAAAGTTGACAAATGGGATCTAATTAAACAAAAGAGCTTCTGTATAGCAAAAGAAACTATTATCAGAGTGAACAGACATCCACAGAATGGGAGAAAATTTTTGCAATCTGTCCATCTGACAAAGGTCTCATATTCAGAATCTACAAAGAACTTAAGCAAATTTACACACATACAAAAAAAACAGCTTCCATAGAAAGTGGACAAAGGACCTAAACAGACACTTCTCAAAAGAAGACACACATATGGCCAATAAACATAAGAAAAAAAGCTAAACATCGCTGATCATTAGAAAAATGCAAATCAATACTACAATGAGATACCATCCCATGCCAGTCAGAATGGCAATTATTAAAAGTCAAGAAACAACAGAGGCTGGTGAGGTTGCAGAGAAATAGGAATGCTTTTACACTGTTGGTGGAAATGTAAATTGCTTCAACCACCGTGGAAGACAGTGTGGCGATTCCTCAAAGATTTAGAACCAGAAGTACCATTTGACCCAGCAATCCCATTATAGGTTATATACCCAAAGGAATATAAATCATTCTATTATAAAGGTATATGCATATGTATGTTCACTGCAACACTATTCACAGTAGCAAAGACATGGAGTCAACCCAAATGCCCACCAATGATGGACTGGATAAAGAAAATATGGTGAACCCAAAGCAAGATGGCCGAATAGGAACAGCTCCAGTCTCCAGCTCCCACAGAAATTATAACAAACTGTCTCTCAGACCACAGTGCAATCAAACTAGAACACAGAAGATGGGTGATTTCTGCATTTTCAACTGAGGTACCGGGTTCATCTCACTGGAGAGTGCCAGACAATCAGTGCTGGTCAGCTGGTGCAGCCCGACCAGCAAGAGCTGAAGCAGGGTGAGGCATCACCTCACCTGGGAAGTGCAAGGGGGAAGGGAATCCCTTTTCTAGCCAGGGTAACTGAGACACACAACACCTGGAAAACCGGGTTACTCCCACCCTAATACTGCACTTTACCAAGGGTCTTAGCAAACGGCACACCAGGAGATTATATCCCACACCTGGCCGAGAGGAACCCACACCCACAGAGCCTCTCTCATTGCTAGCACAGCAGTCTGAAATCTAACTGCAAGGCAGCAGTGAGGCTGGGGGAGGGGTGCCCGCCATTGCTGAGGCTTAAGTAGGTAAACAAAGCCGCCTGGAAGCTCAAACTGGGTGGAGCCCACAGCAGCTCAAGGAGGCCTGCCTCTCTCTGTAGACTACACCTCTGGGGACAGGGCACAGCTAAACAAAAAGCAGCAGAAACCTCTGCAGATGCAAATGACCCTGTCTGACAGCTTTGAAGAGAGCAGTGGACCTCCCAACACGGAGATTGAGATCTGAGAACAGTCTGCCTGCTCAAGTGGGTCCCTGACCCCTGAGTAGCCTAATTGGGAGATATCCCCCACTAGGGGCAGACCGACACCCCCCACCTCACATAGCAGGGTACACCCTGGAGACAAAGCTTTCAGAGCAAGAATCAGACAGGAACACTCGCTGTTCAGCAATATTCTATCTTCTGCAGCCTCCACTGCTGATACCCAGGCAAACAGGGTCTGGAGTGGACCTCAAGCAATCTCCAACAGACCTAAAGCTGAGGGTCCTGACTGTTAGAAGGAAAACTAACAAACAGAAACGACACCCACACCAAAACCGCATCAGTACGTCACCATCATCAAAGACCAAAGGCAGATAAAACCACAAAGATGGGAAAAAGCAGGGCAGGAAAGCTGGAAATTCAAAAAATAAGAGCACATCTCCCCCTCCAAAGGAACGCAGTTCATCGCCAGCAATGGATCAAAGCTGGATGGAAAATGACTTTGACGAGTTGAGAGAAGAAGGCTTCAGTCCATCGAACTTCTCAGAGCTAAAGGAGGAATTACGTACCCAGCACAAAGAAACTAAAAATCTTGAAAAAAGAATGGAAGAATGGATAACTAGAATAATCAATGCAGAGAAGGCCATAAAGGAACTGACAGAGATAAAAACCATGACACGAGAACTACGTGACAAATGCAAGAGCTTCAGTAACTGACACGATCAACTGGAAGAAAGAGTATCAGCAATTGAGGATCAAATGAATGAAATGAAGTGAGAAGAGAAGTCTAAAGAAAAAAGA
>NW_016804706.1:705779-758997 GCF_001698545.2 Rhinopithecus bieti
ANAACAAATGAAGGCAGAAATAAAGATGTTCTTTGAAACCAATGAGAACAAAGATACAACATACCAGAATCTCTGGGACACATTTAAAGCAGTGTGTAGAGGGAAATTTATAGCACTAAATGCCCACAAGAGAAAGCAGGAAAGATCTAAAATTGACACTCTAACATCACAATTAAAAGAACTAGAGAAGCAAGAGCAAACACATTCAAAAGCTAGCAGAAGGCAAGAAATAACTAAGATCAGAGCAGAACTAAAGGAGATAGAGACACAAAAAACCCTCCAAAAAATCAATGAATCCAGGAGCTGGTTTTTTGAAAAGATCAACAAAATTGATAGACTGCTAGCAAGACGAATATAACCAAGAGTGCAATTGCTGGGTCGCAGGTGAGTGGATGCTTGGTTTAGTCTCTCAAAACACAAGTGTCAATGGAATAGACAAATAATAGACAGGGGTAAATCTCTTATTCTAGAAATTATTCAGTTAACACATGAAAAGAAATAACCCTTTTGCAATCCACAGTGAACTAACAGATTTCACCATTGAACAGCAATGGCAATTAACATCACAAGAAAAGAAATAACCAGTACTAAATTATTCTTATTGATGAAAAACACGATATAGTACTGTGAATCCTGAAAATCTCAGTTAACTTAGAAAGTTTATTTGACCAATGTTAAGGATACACGTCCATGACACAGCCTCAGGAGGTCCTGACGACATGTGCCCTAGGCAGTCAGAGCACAACTTGGTTTTACATATTTTAGGGAGACACGAGACATTGACCAACATATGTAAGATAAGGCGGGACAACTCGAAGCAAGGAGGGAGCTTCCAGGTCACGGATAGATGAGAGACAAATGGTTGCAGTTTTCTGAGTTTCTGATTAGACTCTTCCAAAGGGGGCAATCAGACATCAGTTAATCTCAGGGAGCAGAGGGGTGACTTTGAATAGAATGAGAGGCAGGTTTGCCCTGAGCAGTTCCCAGCTTGACTTTTGCCTTTTAGCATAGTGATTTTGGGGCCCCAAGATTTATTTTCCTTTTACAGAACCATCAATACTTACAGGAAAAAAAAACATGAATAGACACAAACCTGTATACCAAACTACCAATTTATAGAAAATACATATTAAACTACACCTTGGCATGCAACCACAATATGCAAACAATAGGAAACCTTACCATACAATATAAATTTCAAGGAGGAACCTATAGAACAAATGAGAACAAAAAACATATTTTAAAGGTAAAACTAAACTATAATTTTGGATGATTAAAATATAAAATAGAACAAAGGAGTGATGACCATAAAAGTCAGGATGTGATTGATTTTTATTTGAAAAGGGGAAGAGTCTATTGTTGAGTTGGGGCAATTGATGGGGCTTCTAGGTCAGCTGCCAAACTTCTCCCTCTCTGATGGTTAAAAGGTGTTTACCTTTGATTAAAAGTCACCATTTTAAGATCTTTTTTCTTTTATGTTACCTGTGTTTTATTTTATGATAAAAAGGCCAATGCAGAGTAAAATAAGTTATGGGGCATGGTTCCTGTTCTGCACGAAGCCTCCACCCCATCCTCCTCTCTGGACACTGAGCACCCAGAACAACTGGCGGCCCCAGGACCCCTGCCAGGACTACCTCATTTCTGAGTGTGTACCCAGCTCCCCATCACTGCAGGCAATGTCCATGATCTATTCCTTGAGGCCTGGATGAACCTGATAGGACACAGTTGAGGGAAAGTCTGGCCCCAGTCTGCAGGCTTTGGCTGTCAGCATAAAGTGAACAGGTCCTCACCTCTCCACAGGCGCAGTTACAGCCAGAGCCTCCTCTCTGCATGGTAATGAGGCTTGGTCCTTCCCCTGAACAGGGTGACAGGGATCTCTCCAGAGGTGGAGATGACACCATTCCTCCTATAACATGGTCCCATCTCATGCTTGTTCTCCTTTACAGGAAAGCTGGCTTACACTGGTGTCCAGTGAAGAAACCCTGGCACAGAGGAGGGACAGGTGGATTTCAGGGCTGTGCTTGATCTGGGAAAGGAAGAGCATAGTCCACCAGGTGGCGCCGCTGCACTGCTTCTGTGCCCAGGAGGTGGCCGCCGGAGCTGTGCTTGAAGATGGTGAGAGGGATGTCACAGTTCATCACACAGGTTCCGGGTAAAAATCCTCCTGCCCAGCCCATCTGGCTCTCCCTTAACCAACTCTAGCGAAAACTGTGTCCTTCTCACCTCACTGTTAGGTGCTTTTTGACAGAAGAAAGAGGACGTGATTGCTAGGGTCACCATGTCCTAGTTTATTGTGCTGCCAGTAAAGTGAAATCAAAATATACACTTAATAAATAATGAAATAACCCATAATAAGCCAATGTTTATAATGTACTGATACCACTGAGCCAGTGTTTATAATGTACTGACACACTCCAAGTGTGGGCACAGCTGCAGATATGCCTTGTCT
Organism: Rhinopithecus bieti; assembly: GCF_001698545.2. Classification (NCBI taxonomy): domain Eukaryota; kingdom Metazoa; phylum Chordata; class Mammalia; order Primates; family Cercopithecidae; genus Rhinopithecus; species Rhinopithecus bieti. The sequence continues at coordinate 708,229 of NW_016804706.1, forward strand.
CTTGGGTCAGGACATAGGGTAGAGTGAAATGGGAAGAAACCCCAGTCACTGCAGAAAAGAGCCCCCATGGAAGAGGCCGGGCAGGGAGGTCAACTGTCCCAGGGCCATCATATTTAGGGATGACTCCCCTTTCTCGGCAGCACTGCTTTTTGTTCTTTTTGTATTCACAGTAGTTCTGAAATTGCAGGATGCTGAGACCCAGCACTGGTCAGTTACACTGTCTCTTTCTTCACCATTAAATGCTGTACCAAAAAGGATACATTTCTATCCTTTTCCAGAAGAGAATCAAAACAACAATGGACACATTGAAACATGCAAACATACTTTAAATATGTGCTGTCACAAGTAGCTACTAAAACATTAATTCCTCCAAAATGAGGAAGGTGTGAAAAAGAAAAACTTTCCATACCCATATTCACAACAGCATTACTCACCATGGCCAAGACAAGGAAGCAAACAAAGCACCCATCAACACATGACTAGAGGAAGAACATGTGGTCTGTGTACACAATGGAATATGATTCAACCTCAAAAAGAAGGAAATTCTGTTATATGCTGCAACATGAATGAGTCTGGAGAACAATGCTAAGTGAAATAAGCCAATCACAAGGAAATTCCAATACTGCACAGTTCCAGTTATATGAGGCGTCTAAACTCTTAGAACCTGAAAGTAGAATGGCACTGCCAGGGGTTTGGTTGGAGATTCATGAGGAGTTTTGGGGCATAGAGTTTCAGTTTTGCAAAATGAAATGTTCTAGAGATCTGTTGCATAACAATGTGCTTACAGTTAATATTATAGTACTCTATACTTAAAATGGCTATGATACAAAATTGTACATAATATGGTTTTTGGCACAAAAAAAATAATTAGCTCTCTTACTAACTTAGGAAAAAAGCACATGAATTCACTGAAAATATATTAGTATGTGTTTACTATAAAAAAGAGACACAGAAAACTTGAAGACAAAAAGAGAGATCCTTGCTACCCCAGCTACCATCCATGAACCAGAATAATCAGCATCTCGTGAAACTAGACAGAAAGGCTCACAGGCCCAGCCTTGACATCTTGAATCAGTCTGCATTTGTCAGGACCCCAGGTGGCTCCACTGCATGTAAGGCACTGCCCCAGGTGGTGGTGGAGGGACATCCTAGGATGGTGACTCTGCCCTACAGGTAGGAGCCTCCAGTCCCGATGGGAGCAAACAGAAGGGCCCAGGAGGGGCATTTCCAAGAAAGTAAAATTAATAGAATGTCCAAAGTCTCTAACTTCTTCAAAGAGTCACAGAAATGGAACAGATATCAAAGTTAAATTAATGAGAGTTATCTAGAAAATAGACTGGGCAAGGTGGCTCAAGCCTGTAATCCCAGCACTTTGGGAGTCCTAGGGGGGAGGATCACGAGGTCAACAGATCGAGACTACCCTGGCCCACATGGTGAAACCCTGTCTCTACTAAAAATACAAAAATTAGCTGGGCGTTGTGGCGCATGCCTGTAGTCCCAGTTACTCCAGTGGCTGAGGCAGGAGAATCGCTTGAACCTGGGAGGAGGAGGGTGCAGTAAGCCGAGATCGCCACTGCACTCCAGCCTAGAGATAGAGTCGAAAAAAAAAAAAAGAAGAAGAAGAAGAAAAAAATAAACAAAAGCAAAGGCAAGTATTAACTTGAGGAAAAGTAAATACTACGAAGCAAGTGAAAAGCAGTCAAGTTGTCAATGAGAAGATTAGTCATGGAAAAAGAAGGAATGGCTGAACTAAACATAATTACTATATAAATATACTGGGAAGAGGGAGGAATGGGAAGAGTGAAAGAGAACAAGTGGTGGATGTGGTGACACCACATTCTCCCGGGCGGGGCAGGAGGTACTACACATAAGGGACTCACATGGCTAACGGGACCATTCTTCCCCTTTTGCCTGCAGCCCATAGTCTCTCCTCTCTGCACATGGGTGGTACGTGGCAGACAGGGGTGCGAAATCCGGCCGACCTCGCTGTCCCCGCCCTCTGCCTCGTGGCGTCAGTGGGGTTGGGGAGATGAATCCTACCCCTGCTCATCTCCTGTGGCTGTTGCCTTTTGGGCAGCCCCTCTCCGCGGTGGTAGGACTGTCTTGCCGGCCTGTCGCGTTGCCTTTCCCTGGACCTGTGAGGGCTGGCTCTGCCTGGACCTTTGCTGTGCTCCCAGAACCCTCCAGGTGGTCCTTCAGGTGCTCGAGGCCAAGGGGTGGTGTCCTTTCTGTTCCCAGCACCCTCTTCTCCGGTCACCACTGCGGTGCCTGCATATGACTCCTGAGGAGTTTTGGGGAGGTAGAATTCTCATTTATGCATTTAAATTTGAAATTTAAAGCATGTTCATTGCAGTAATGTCTCTACTAGAGACTATGTAGAGGTCAATGAAAAGGGAAAGAGATAAATTGTAGCATATTCCTCCCATGGAATACTATCCGGCAATGAAAACAAATGAACTATTTGTCTGAACATTGATTCATCTAATAGACCACGTTAACTGAAAAAACAAGCAAATGAATTGTTGGGAACAGGCCCCCAAATCTGGCCATAAACAAAATATCTGCAGCACTGTAACATCTTCATGCTGGCCATGATGCCCACGCTGAAGGTTGTGGGTTTACCGGAATGAGGGCAAGGAACACCTGGCCCACCCAAGGCAGAAAACTGCTTAAAGGTGTTCCTAAACCACAAACAATAGCATGAGCGATCTATGCTTTAAGGATATGTTCCTGCTGCAAATAATTAACCAGAACCCACCCGTTTATTTTGGCCCATCCCTTTATTTCCCGTAAGAAATGCTTTTAGTTAATCTATAATCTCTAGAAATGATGCTTATCACTAGTTTGCTGTCAATAAATGTGTGGATAAATCTCTGCTCAAGGCTCTCAGCTCTGAAGGCTGTGAGGCCCCTGATTTCCCACTCCACAGGCCATATTTCTGTGTGTGTCTTTAATTCCTCTACCTCTGCTGGGTTAGGGTCTCCCCGACTGAGCTGGTCTCAGCAATGAATGATAAGATCAGCAAGAAACAATTTATAAAAAGTTTAAAAGCAAAGCCAGGCGAGGGAGCCTACGCCTGTAATCCTAGCACCTTGGGAGGCCAAGGAGAGCAGCTTACTTGACCCCAGGAGTTCCAGGCCAGCCTGGGTAAAACCCTGTCTCTACAAAAAATACAAAAATTAGTCAGGTATGGTGGTGTGAACCTCTAGTCCCAGCTACTCAAGAGGCCGAGGTGGGAGGAATTGCTTGAGTCTGGCAGGTCAAGGCTGAAGTGAGCTGTGTTTATGCCACTGCATTTCAAACCAGGTGACAGACTGAGACCCTGTTTCAAAAGAAAAAAATAAATTAAAAGCATGTCAAACAAGGAGACTTTTCTAAAACTTAGTAAGATTATAAGGGCATACATCAAATTCAAGACAAACATTCACCAGTAGTTCTTGGTTTGCTCAGTACAGTATTGACTGAAACACTTGCATATCAGAACTGCGGAAAATCAGGGCTATCTACACGTATTTCTATTATTTTCTGTGTATACTACATATAGCCAATAATGTTAAAATGTCCCAAACTGACAAACCTGAGTGGTGACTTCACAAAGATTTCTTATACTTCTCTATTTTTTCTTCTAGCTAGAACTAATTCATAATAAAAATTTGTGAAGTGAATCTACAGAAAGTGAGCAGAATGAAAAAGGATTTATTGAGTGTGAGGCAAGCTGCAGAGAAGCAAAGACAGATGGAGAGATGACAGTAGTGAGCATGTAAGTGACCTTCACAATAACAGATTTCCTGGAGGAGTGTGAGCTGGAGCCAGAACTAAGTGGATAGACTGTGAAAGAGGGATGAAGGAGCAGGAACTTCTAGAGGCAAATATGGTGTGTGGCTGGCCAGATTGGGAGGTGTGGATGGACTCTTAACATTCTGCTTTATGTCCAGCACTAGAGAAAGAGAACTCATATTTATCTAACACCTTTCACAATCTGTAGAGAAATCTGAAACATTACAAAAAAGATATATGAATGGCCAATTGTCTTCAGGGAAAAACACAAAGTAAAACCACAGTGAGAAACCACTAAGCCACCATTCAAATGGCTAAATTTAAAATGATTAATAACTATAAATGTTGGCAAGGATGTTGAACAATCTGTGCTCTCATCCATTACCTATAGGAATATAAAACAGCCACTTTGAAAATCAGTTTTGTATCATGTAATAAAGTTAAACAACCTAGTACTCTATGGCTACCTTTCCACTCCTAGGTATTTACTCAAGAGAAATGAAGATTCTGTCAAAAATCCCTGTACAAGAATGTTCACAGTTTCTTTATTTATAATAGTAAAAAATCAAATAACTGCCAATGTGCAAGAATCATGATCAAATAATACAATGGAATATTATCAGCAATAAAAATGAATGAACTACTGATACGTGAACCAACATGGATACATCACATAGATATTACCCCAATCGCAAAAAGCCAGGCACGGGGGAGGCCGTAAGGGATGAGTAGATTTGTATGAAATATTAAAACAGGAAGAATTACGCTATCATGATAGTCATCAGATCAATGGCTGCTGGGGACAGGAAAGCGGAGTTGAAGGGAGAAAAAGGGATCTTTGTGTACATTGACAGTGGCAAGAGTGATATGGCTATATTTGTCAGAATTCATTGATAAATTTGAAGATCTGATTATTTTGGTATATGTACATTTTGTAAGTTTAAAATGCTTATGACAAAAATTGTAGTGTCGCTGACATAAATAATAATTAAAAATATTAGCAACCAAATCCAACAATTCACCAAAAGAATAATAAAACATGATATGTCCATATATGACAAACACATAGCTAACATTATTCTGAATGGAGACAAACTTATAGCCTCTCCTCTAAGATCCGAAACAAGACAAAGACTCCCACTTTCACCACTTTCATTCCACGCAGTGCTAGAAGTTCTAGCCAGAGCAATCAGGCAAGAAGAGGAAATAAAGGGTATCCAAATAGCATAGGAGAAAGCCAACTGATCCTTATTCGCAAATGACATGATCTTTTACTCAGAAAATCCTAAAGATTCCACCAAATAAATGGTTAGAACTAATAAATTTAGTAAAACTGTAGGATACAAAATCAATGTGCACACTTTCATAGCATTTATATATACCAGCACCATACAGTCTGAAAAAGAAATCAAGAAAACAACACCATTTGCAAATCACAAAGAAGATAAAATACCTAAGAATCAATTTATCCCAGGAAATAAAGCAAAAACTATAAAGCATTGATGAAAGAAATTGAAGAGTACACAAAAATACTGAAAGGGCCAGGCACGGTGACACACACCTGTAATCCTGGCACTTTGGGAGGATAAGACAGAATAATTGTTTGAGCCCAGGAATTCAAGATCAGCCTGGAAAACAGTGACATCATGTCTCTAAAAAAAAAAAAAAAAAAAAAAAGAAGCATATTTCATGCATATAAATTGGAAGAAATAATATTGTTAAAATGTTCATACTACCCAAAGCAATTGACAGATTCAATTCCATCCCTATCAAAATACCAATATCATTCTTCACAGAAGTAGAAAAAAATATGAAATTCATATGGAAGCGTAAAATTTCCCAAATAGCTAAAGCAATCATGAGCAAGAAGAACAAAGCTAGAGGCATCACACTACCTGAATTCAAAATATACTATGAGGTTTAGTAACCAAATCAGCATGGTACTGGCATAAAAACAGACAGATAAACCAATGGAACACAAAAGAGAACTCACATATAAATCCATACATTGATAGCCAACTCATTTTTGGCGAAGGAACCGAGAATATACAATGGGGAAAGAACGAGTCTCTTAAAAAGAGCTGAGAAAATGCTACCAGATGCAGAAGAATACCACTAGACCCCTGCCTTTTACCATACACAAAAATCAACTCAAAATGGATTAAAGATTTAAACGTAAGTCCTCAAACTATAAAACGACTAGAGGAATGCACACAGGAAACACTCTAGACATGTGTCTAGGCAAAGACTTTATGGCTAACATGTCAAAAGCACAGACAACAAAAATAAAAATAGACAAATAAGACTGTATTTAACTAAATCACTTCGACACAGCAAATGGAAACATTAACAGAATGAAGAGGTAACCTGTTGAGTAGAGAAAATACTTGCTATGTATTCATCCAACAAGGAACTAACATCTAGACTATACAAGGAACTCAAAAACTCAGCAGTAAAAAACACAAATAATTCAATTAAAAAGTGGATAGAAGGTCTGAATAGATAGGTCTCAAAAGGAGACATACAAATGGATAATAGATATACAAAAACACTCAACATTGTTAAATATCAGGAAAATGCAAATCAAAACTACAATGAAATATCATCTTATCTTAGAATGGCTATTAGAAAAAATAATAGATACTGGCGAGCACGTGGAGAAACGGGAACTGTAGTACATCTTGGTGGGAAAGTAAATAAGTACAGCAGTTATGGAAAACGATATAGTGATTTCTCAAAAAACAAAAAATGGAACTACTATCTGATCCAACAACTCTACTCCTGGGTATTTATCCAGGAAAAGAAATCAATATTATCAAAACAGTACCCGTACCCCTACGTTTATTGAAGCACTATGCACATAGCAAAGATATGAAATCAAAGGGTGAATCTATCAATGGGTGAATGAATAAACGGTGGTATATATACACAATGGAATGCGATTCAGTCATTAAAAAAAATGAAATCCTGACAGTTTCAAGAACATGGGTGGAACCGAAGGTCATTACGTTAGGTGAAGTAAACCAAGCAAGGAAAGGCAGACATCACATGTTGTCACTCATATGTGCGAGTTAAAAAGGTTAACCTCAGGGAGGTAGAGAGGGTAGAATGACAGTTACCAGAAACTGGGAAGAATGTAGGGGTGAGAAAATATTGACAGGCAGATTAATGGATACAAATGTTCAGTTACATAGAGAAAATAAGTTCTAATGTTTGATAGCACAGCAGACTGACTAAAGTTAACAAAAATGTGTATTTCAAAATAGCCATAATAGTGGATTTAAAATGTTCCTACCACAAACAAATGATAAGTGCTTGAGGTGATGGATACCCTAAATATCCTGACTTATTATACACACATTCTATGCATGTATCAAATGATAACATGTACCTCATAAATATGTACAAATATTATGTGCCAATTTAAAACATATTTAAAAATAAACTCAGCACAACATGGGGCATTTTAAAAGGTACGAAAATTATGAGCATGATAAAATTTGGCAAATATTTTCCTTTTATTAAGATCTTTTCATTCTGTAAGTTTAAGGAGAATAAAGCCCATACAGCATCAGAAGAGGTTACTCTCCTGAGAGAGAATCTTCTTCCCAGTTAAAAAGGCAGACACAGAATCATTAGAGTGAGTAGGACTTTGGGGAACTGCACAGCACCACGTCTTAGTGTCTGGGATAACCCAGAGTTATCACTTTCCAGAATACACTTCCCAGGAAGAATTAAACTTTAGTTCTCTTTCTTGTTTGTTTCTATTGCAACACCAGAATTTCAGAAAACCAAGAGAAACAGTTAAACCAAAGGGATGTACTGTCTTTTAGACATTAGGCTATCCACAGCCAAAGATGATCCATACCATTAGAAGAAGAATCATGTACCTACGCCACGAAAATCCATATGTTGAAGCCCTATCTTGAGAAGACAGAAGGAGAAGTGGCCAGCTACATGCCAAGGAAAGAGACCTCAGAAGAAATAAACTCTGCAGCACCTTGACCTTGCACCTTTAGTCTCCAGAATTGTGAGACAATAAACATTTGTTACCTAAGTCACCAGCATTTGGTGCATTATTATGGCAGCCCTAGCAAATTAAAACAGAAATATTACCTTTTCTAACCTATCATATCTAGGAACATGAGATACTTTAAGAGTATGAATTACCTGAGATTCCAAAGGATAGAGTGAGTCGATTGGAAATGGATGATACAGGGTCATTTCCAAGCCTCTGAGGGTCCCCTGGCTACCACAGAATAATGAAGATGTTCCCATTCTCTTTCAGTTTCACACAAAGCAAAAGCTGTAGACCTAAACTGACATAGAATCACCGACTGTATTTAATTTATTTGAAATATTGAGGGAGCTAGTTTTGCCCAAACTTTACAGAAAGATGATGAACAATTACAATTAGTAAACTAAACAGGCTTTTTTGGCAGGGGGATCACGGGTACTATATGTTTTTCTCCTTCCTTTAAGGTACATTCTCCTAAAAAGTTTTGTCTAGGAGTAAATGTCATCACTTTGCTTTTTTCCTCCTCATTGATCACTTGTTCCTCCCTGCATTTCAGTAATGTTGCTAGAATGGAGGTTTTTGTCCATGATTCACAGATGTATCAAAGAGGCCCTAGGACCAGAGAGCTTCTCCTGAGGTCACACGGCACCTGAGTGGAGGAGCAATGACAGGCACATGACTCTCCAGGTCCCTAGTCCAGTTTTCTGGGTTCTATGAGAATTGTAGCCCTTGGTTTCTGTTACATGTGGTTCTCTTTTGAGCAAGAGAAGGAGAATGCATAGTGAGAAGAAAGTGCCAGAGCCCCAGGTCCTGGCTTAGATTTACTGGGTTGGGGGATGGAGAGAGAGAGGCTGCCACTGATTCTCTTAACTCCAGCTTCTATTATCAGTCACTCAGCTGAAAGCAGGAAGGTTTATCTTCTGTACTTGGCCCATCAGAACTAAGATGACAGAAAGCCCCACTATCTACCATGGAAAAGACAAGGGTCTCTCCCATGCCTTGAATCATGACCCACGTTTCTAACTACATATGCTTTTCTGCACATGTAACTATTTATGTTCTCATCAAACCCCCGTTCTCACAGTGCAACTACAGGAACTATGGAGCCTGATGCTCTGATGGAAGCTCTGAGTTGAGATATTATTTTACGCTTAGGTGCCTCTGAATCATTGCAGAGTTTTGCCTGACTCCACTCTGGCCCCATTTCGATCAAGGTCTATATGCTCTGGGACCTCTCCGGGTTCTTATCAGAAATAACATAAAAAAGGTCATATCCAGCTCCTGGGGTCCCTGATAGCAGTGAGAGGTAGCTCTTAATCGGGGAGAGCCTTGGGGTGACCAAGGACTCATAGACTTCATTACTGCTGGACCACATGGCTCCAGCCTCCTGACCACAATGGGTCAGTGGTCCTAGACTCACCTCTGATATTTAAAGTCTTTTGTTCTTCAACCTCCATAAATGCTCTTTGGTTGAGATGAAGGGAAAGGACACAGAGACGCCAAAGCTGTGACTGCCTGGAACTCTGTCCAAGGTACCTCCCAGTGTTCTCTTACTTACGTTGGCCATGTCTCCATGAATTTAGTAAAATAGTAAAATGGCCAAATGACCATGTTGTCCCTGAGCGGAAGTGAGGGGAGACCACTGGGCAGAGCTCCATGGAAGAGTGGCTGGTGTCCTCTACACCCTTTATCTACACATGTTGGGGTTTTTCTAGCATGAAATGTCCCAGAGGCAGCCAAACCTGAAGCTTGGCTCCTCCAAGGAATGAGTGTGAGTATCATAGCCCTGGCCAATGAGCACTGAATTCTAGAGAGAGACCTTCTAAATATTGGGACACTTTAGTTCTGAATCCCAGAGGTTGTCTTCTTGCCCGGGAGGCAGGTGTCACTGCATCTGGTCCACAAAAGCACCCACAGCTCAAGGTGCTCTTCTGGATTTCTGCCTCTTCCTGGTTCCTGGCCTGGCAAATCTTCACTGCTTTGTTAGCCCATCTATAAATTCAAGCAGACTTTTCAAGTATGTATTTTCCTCCCACTTTTCCAGTGGTACTGAGTGGGAGAGCTGGTCCAAATGACCTAATCAGCAATTGCTGGAAACCAAAGTACAGTGTACAATTCTAAATGTTAATGTCATATACCAAGATAGAAAATGCATAGATACCAGTAGTAGCCATTTAAGCACTGTAATAATATCTATATTTATTCCATGAGTATAATATATACACATATATAAATCAAAACATAAGAAAATAATCTCTATGTGTAATATATAACTATGGCTCTGATAGACAAATCTGGGAGCATAGTATGAAGACACTTCTCATCATCTTCACTCATGAGCCAGATAGTGTGAAATGAGAAGCAGAGATTTGAAATGTGTTGCAAAACTCTCTCAAAGAAAGTAGAGTAATACTCCCCAGGACCCAATCAAAGCAATCTCCTCACAAATGATGTTGGACTTATAATGTGTGGGATGTGCCTTTATTAAAATAGAGTTAATCCTAAGTATGTGGTCTTTCAAACATGAACTGTACTGTAACTGGCTCACTAGCTGTCGATCCACCAACCATTGTTCCATTTAATAAAAGGAAGATCCCACCACGGGCCAGCATTTCCCAGGTGGAGGTCTCTTGCCGACATAATCTTCCAACAGAGAATTTCCCTGGGAACCCAGAGGGAAGAGAAGAGGCTCAGGCATAAAGGACTAAATAAATAGCAACAGTGATAATATCATACACTGTCACGGTGCTATGTGTTAGTCTGTGTCCTCAGCACTTTAAAAATATGAATTCATTTAATTCTCACAACATCTGTATGGGGTACTTTCCGTTTTCAGGTGATACAATAGGAATGAAGGTCGCCATGGTGGAGCTGGGTTTGCATGCAGACAATTCTGACCCGGGGTCATGCTCACATCTCTGTATTATCCAGAATGTGAGGGTGGGTGGAGAGTCCAGCTCAGGGAGAGAGACTGGAGAGACAGAAGAATGAGAAGAGTGGGCAAAGTGGATCACTCTGATGGTTTTGGGGCTCCCCTTCCAGGAGAGAAAAGACAAAAATTATGTCACCATCAAGGAAAATATCCAGTCTGTGGCTTAAACCTGAGTATCTCCAGCTCTGGGACAGGTGGCTGGGTAGGGAAGACAAACTAAGCCAAGGACCTAGCTCTGAAGAGTTTCCTCTCATGAGAATTCTGTAGGAGTTTCCCTGACCTCATGGCCACCTCTCATACTTTGCTCTTGTTTTTCCCCCAGGACTGATGAGGGCGTTGTATCTGGTTTCCTCTGGGGTCTAGAGAAGTCATCAGAGTGAGTGGAGAATGGGATTCATAAAGTGGGAGATCTCCATGATCCTCCCTGGACTCCAAGATACCCAGAGAAGGCGGATACCGCTTCCCGGAACCCCACCGCTGCTCCTCTGTGGGCCCTGACCTTGGGGAGACCTGGGCTGGTGAGGAGAGGATCAGGATGAACTGGGGCTGAGGAGGCAGGAGGGAAAGGGCAACCTTCAGGGCTCAGCGGCTTCCCCCGGGGCGCCTTCGCCCAGGGCTGGGGTCTGCAGACTCCTCAGGTCATTTCTCCAGGCGCCGATGCCCCACGCCACCCTCCCCTTGTCCCCGTTCCTTTGTCCCCTCCCCAGCTCCTCCCACACAGTAAGAAGCTCCTAGGTGAGCAGCTCCAGGGCAGGGGTGGGACGTGGGAGGGAGCCCGGGAGGCTGGGTCCTTGCGGGGAGGCGGAGCGAGCGCGTCCCGGAGACTGGGAGCGGATGGGGACCCCAGGGGAGTGGGCCGGGGTCCTAGGCTCCCTGCGCCTCTCCCGCCCCCAATGTGTCCGTTCCCAGGGTCCAGGCCCGGATTCCCGGGTACTTGGAGGCCACCGGACTCCACCTCCACCGCGCAAGCCCTGGAATCCTCAGTGGCGCCTTTGTGGGCGACACGCGGTTTCTGCGCTTCCACAGCCGCAACGAGGATCACAGCGTGAAGCCGCGGGCCCCGCGGGTGGAGAAGATGGGATAGGACTGTGGGCGCCCAGAGGAAAGCTCTCGATGACCGCAGGGAATGTGTTACTGAGGGCCCTGAGGTTCCTGGGCCGGCACCATCCATCAGGGCCAGCCAGTGAGTGACGTCAGGCTCGGGGCACAGGTGTCCCCCCAACCCCAGAGGGACCGGCCAGAGTGTCCCAGGCGTGGGGGGCGGGGGCGGGGCCTCAGCTGACCCCTCACTGGTGGGGAAGCACTGGGGAAATTTTGCTCCAGGTTTCGCCTTAAATCTGGTTGGTGACTGACTTCTGCTGTGACTAATCACAGAGGGAGGAAGGAGCTGAGGTGCGCGGGGCGAAGCGCAGTTTCTAGCCCTGCCTTGGGCTGACTCCTGAACAGGTTCAGGGCCCTGCACCTGCAGTTGCTGCTTGGCTGCATGGTGGCACCAGATGAGAACTTCCTTGGGGGACACTTTCAGCCCCCTGCGACGGGCAATAATGTCCCTGAACCAGACGTAAAGACCTGGACAGCGGCGCGATCTGCGGCTCAGAGGATCAAGCGCACCTGGGAGAGGTTCTGGATCAGGGAGGCTGCAAGGGAACCCGTAATGGGTCACTACACTAGGCGCAGAAGCCCGGAGCATGGCAAGGAGACGATGCTGCTGGAAGGTACTGTAGTTCTCGGGGCCGCACGTCAGGACTTCCTGAAGCTGGAATTATGTTACCTGGAGGGGTCCCTATAAGAGGGAAAGAGGCCCATGTCGTGCCCCTTCTTCCTCCTCCTCAGCATTTCTTTTTTTTTTTTTTTTTATTATACTTTAAGTTCTAGGGTACATGTGCATGACGTGCAGGTTTGTTACATATGTATACTTATGCCATGTTGGTGTGCTGCACCCATCAACTCATCAGCACCCATCAATTCATCATTTATATCATGTATAACTCCCCAATGCAATCCCTCCCTCCTCCCCCCTCCCCATGATAGGCCCCAGTGTGTGATGTTCCCCTTCCCGAGTCCAAGTGATCTCACTGTTCAGTTCCCACCTATGAGTGAGAACATGCGGTGTTTGGTTTTCTCTCTCCTCAGCATTTCTATTGTGGGTCTGGGGATTCTGCCCAGGCTCCGGAGGCTGTCCTGAGGGTGGGTGGGGAGTAGGGACAGGGAGGAGGAGTGTAGGGAGGTAACTCAGCAGTTCCCCTTGTCAACAGTGATGTGTTTGTCAGTAGTGGTGTACTGCACCTGGGGATCTTTTTCTTCCCTGGTCTTCTGTGCCCAACAATTAGAGATAACCTTTAACACAACCAGAAGATAAAATACCGGGAAGCTGAATCAGCAGAGACACAGTGCATGAAAGTACCACAAACAACTGCTAGTTTCTAACATCACAGTGTGACAGATAGTATCAAAAGTTTGCAAAACCTGAGTGCAAATTAGAAAAAAAAATCATAGAAATTTTAAAACTGAAAGATAATATCATCAACGTTAGAAGCATAATAGTGGCTTCACAGACAATGAGACACGTGTAGAAAGAGAGCACTAGAGATTAGGTAAACTGTTTATCCTGAATCTACTTTTAACTTTGAAAATTTCTGCTGGACCTCTGGCAAGGAGGCTGAGAGCTGGGATTCTCATTAAATATTTTCCACCTCTGAGACTCTCCTCAGATCAGCCATTACCCTAGTGATGTGACCCATCACTCAGGACCTAATGGGAAGGTCACCTTGAGGTGCGGGGCCCAGGGATTCTACCCAGCAGAGATCATGCTGATTTGACTGTGGGAGGGTGGACCACACCCAGGACGCACAGCATGGGTACCCTGGGCCTCAAGGGAATGGGACCTTCTAGAAGTGGGTGGCTGTGCTGGTGGCTTCTGGGGACGAGTAGGAATCGCTGTGCTATGTGCTGCATGAGGGGCTGTTCAGGCCTCTTATACTCAGATGAGTAAAAATGGGTATAAGATGGAAACCCCTTCACAGAACTGGCAAGCAGGAGCTGTTCTGGACCCTGTGACAGGGTCAGAGTTTTGACCTGCAGGTCGAGACTCCTTTCATTCCCTTCTCAGAGCCCTCTTCCCAGCTCATCCTAACCATCATAGAAACCATTTCTGACTTAGAGCTACTTCCTGTTCTAGTCCTTGGAACTGTGATGTGCAAGAAGTTCTCAGGTATGGGAGGCACTAGAATGATGGTTTTGCCGCATCTCATGTGTAGGGATCCCACTGCTATTGGGGGATTTACCCAGTCACTTCTTCCTGTTCCTGGTGGGGCTGGAGATAGTGAACCCAGTCAAGCCACAAACCCTGAGAGGGAACCAGGCAAACAGGCAGACTGACAAAGAGGGCACTCCCTGTCAAGTGGCCAATGACCCGGATCAGAAGAGGTGAAGGCTGAGAGAGGAGGCTGCTGGGAACCAGAAGCTTGGCAGCCAGGAAGGCTGGGAAAGTTCAGGCTGACATTACAGGATGGAGGCTGGAGACTCTGGGAGCCAGCTGTGCTGTTTGCTCTGAGCCTCAGTGTGCAGGGGAGGGTCCTTTACACCAGGGAGCTTCAGGGCTCATGACCGTTTCTGGGCTCTGTACTCCCCTGATCCTCCATGAGAATTTTAAACAGTGAGATAAGGGATCCAAGGCCCCAGGAATCGGAATTACTTTTACCAAGGAGATCATCCTTCCATTTCATTTCTTACAAGATATGAAATATTAAATCAAACTAATACAGGATTAATGTGAAGCTAGCAGGTGTTTTGTCGATGGATTCCCCTGGTTGTTTTATTGGAGGAAGAAATGGGTCTGGCCCCATTCACAGATAAGAACAGCAGGGTAGCCATACACATAGGACCTCAATGCTGGGTGCCCCAACCCTGCAGGAAAGACCCTCCCTGCAAACAGATATCCAGGAGGGTGACTGCAGGGTCCCATGCTGTCTCTTCCTCCTCTCCTGTATTTGGGTTTACCTTCCTAATCTCAGCTAAGTAGCAATGTTAACCAGGTATTCAATGCCCTCAGGGCCCCTCTGCACCATGATACCTAACAGGGTCTTCTGTCCTCAAAAGAACTTCAGGAGGAGTCTATACTATAAAAAGCAGCATGGAAGGGGTGGCGGGGCAGCCCATCTCTAACCCCTGGAATAGAGAGAATGGAACCACAGTCCTGTTCCTCACCTAGCCCATGGTCCTACCTCAAATACAGTCTCCTTCTGCAGGCTCTGCTGGGTCTTTTTATTGTCATTCTCGAGGTGGTGACAGGATCCTGGACACTGATGTGGTGCTTACATCTTGCTGAAATATGATCCCTCGGACCTGATGACAACAGGAGTTGAGGGCAGGGAGCAGGTTTGGGCTATAGGGGATCTTTGTATTTGAAGGTAGGGAATGGTGATGGGCTGCCCTAGTGCTCAGGGTGTCAAGGCTGAGAGTGGCTGAGCTGAATCTGGTCATTAACATGTTCTCCACAGTTTGAGAGCTGCCTTGTACAGACCAGCAAGAAACAGATTGTTCTCAGTTCCCTGTGTCTCTGTGTACACCCTGACTTCTCTTCCTCTAGCTGCGCAGCTGATGAGCTCTGTCTCCTCCCAAGCATAGCACAGGGAGGATGGCGGGAGTAAGTCCCGTTCCCCTGATGCCACAGAACCCCTTCCACATAATCCCAATATCCAGACCTGGGATATCTCCCAGGACCATCGTTTCTTTTCTTGGAATGAAAGGGTTACAGGGTCTCCCTCCCAAATTTCCACTGTGACTCACTCACCCTAAATAGATGTGTTGCTCTACAGCTATCTTCTGCATATCATTGACGGAAGATGTGATAAAACACTATAAGCCATTAATAAAACATGGAGGTTAGGATCTCTTTTTGGATTCTGAGGATCTGCTGTCCTGGGGAGAGAAGGGCAGGTGGAGGGCAGGTGCTGAGTGGTATGCAACCTCACTCTGTGCTCAGTAAAGCTCCTGCTGTGGTCATTTCTTGTGTATTTGTCTGGATCCCTCCACGTGCTGGGATTTGTGCCTGGTCTTTAGGGGCGGGTGCTGCTCCAGGTTGGAGGCCTCACACATCTCCAGGCTGAGCCTTTCTCCATGTCCATGGAGGTCAGGGGCTGAGAATGGCCAGTCCCACTCCTGCCTTGAGTTTCACTTTATTTGGCATATTTTTATATGTTGATCTGATCCTTCTCATAAGGGATGTATATGAGCATTATTTCGTAGGACAGCCGCTATTATCCCGCTGTGGCCACGCTGTCCCTGACACCAGCATCCTGTGTGTTTTGTTGTTGCTGTCCCCTAAAGACCCGGGACAGCCTCTGCACGGGGGCTTCTCACATGACACAGACTGATCTTTCCCATCTTTACCTTCTTTCCTGCTCCATTTCCAAAATGCTTCTATTGCTTACCTTTTATTGCAGTAAGTCAAATTTTTGAATTGAGGCCTGGACACACTCGCTCACGCCTATAGTCCCAGTACTTTGGAAGGCTGAGGCAAGGGGATTGCTTGAGGCTAGTAGTTGAAGACCAGCCTGGGCAACATAGCAAGATCCAGTCTCTACCAAAACAAACTGAATTAACATTGTGAATAGATGTGTTATTCCATAAATAAATTCTTGTCACTTCTTTTGTGGGAGCACCCTGTGGTCCGGGTCCTGGCAGGAAAGAGATGACGCAGAAGGAAGACACATATTACAGAGGTGCTGGCAGGGCTAAGAAAGCCACAAGGGGGCGCTGAAGCTCCCTGAGATGATCTGTAGCAGGAAACTGCAACTGAGTTTGGAAGAGCAAGGAAGGGAGCAATTTCCAGAACTCAGGCAAACCTGTAGCTTTCAGTAGGGATAGTCCCGCATCCCTGGGGCTGTAGGTAGAGGCCTGAAGTGATTACTGAACCACAGAGCTGCCCAGAGGGAGTGAGGGAATGAAAACCGTGAGTTACTTCTCCTCCCACACCCCCATCCCTGGGAGGTGTCTGTTATCATCCAAACCCAAGCAGAAGCCAGATGCCAAAGGAGCACAGGCCGTGCCTTCTGTCATGGTTGCCTCCCAGTGCAGGGGACGGGATGGAATAGAGTGGATGATGGCTCTGTGAGGAGATGGAAGCTGAGAATAATGCACTCACCTACAATGTTCACATTCTTCAGAGAATTTACTTAAACATATGAGTGTTTGTTTTAATCCAAAAGTATGGCTTTAAAAAGCAACATTTCATGTATAAATGCTTAGCAGGTAGTAACATTGAAAAGTACCAACTTTCCTTCCCTTTCTCCACATGGGACTGTGTAAGTCATAAATTAATAACTTGAATTACTTGGGTACATGCCATAAAAGCAGAGTTGGGCTCACATAAGCAAATGGAAGTTGTTGGGCAACTGTGGGTGAGGTTCACAGAATCACAGATGCTTCTAAAGTACCAGGACAGCACCAAGCAGCAGGCAGCAAGCCCTGATCAGTCTCACTGGACTCACCTGTGGAGTGGGAGAACTGCCACTGTTTCCTGGTATCTTGTCATTGCTGAGCTTTAAATTCTGGAATAGTTTACTTAAATGGCTTAGTTTAGATCTCATAAATTTCTTATTTGCTCGTGATTTAATTTCAGGGTTACAGTCAATATTTGAATTTGACTCTACCTCTGAAAATGATTTCAATTTGAAATTGAATCCAAATTCCATTTCAAGGATAGAGTCAATAGGGATAGAGTCAATGGTTTCCCTTAATGGGAGCTCCTTTTCTCCGTTTATCTTGTTAAAGTAGGGGGAAGAGGAAGAGTCTTTCAAGTTCCCATGAGAGCAACCTAATTGCCCTCATCCATTTTCCTTTACTTTCCAGAAAAGAATCAAATTCCTTTCCACCCAAAATATGACAGCACCTGTGGTCCAGGGCTGGAGACCATAGTGGATGCCCAGCAGCCAACTTCCTAGGATTATGGCGTCCCCAGCAGGCCTGGAGGTGAAAAGAGAAACTAGGCTCCAAAGGGGACACCAGTGCTGTGTTGGGGAGAGAGGAGCACACCATAGCACCCCACTCTGAAGAATGGGAGTAAGAAGAGAGGACAGGTGAACCCGACATAGCTCCAATGAGATGGGAGGGGGGAATGCCCAGGAAGGAGAATAGCCATGGGGCAGCCCCAGCCAAAGCCACCAGACATCATTACATGTCTGGGGCCCTCTCAGGCCGACGTGGGTTTTACCGCTCCACACACTCTTGTGTTAAGGGCTAACTGTCAGTAGATCAGTGAGAGAGCAACTTGGATACAGAGGAAACCATGGCCTGAAATGGGTCAGCCCAGAAGAATTTAGTAGTAGGTTCTATGCTTCCCTCCAGAGCCTCATGGACACGGGCAACTTTTTTTTTTTCCAACCACACACCCTAGGTAATGAAGAAAGCTCTCTGAACTGTGTCCTTGCTGGGCACACAGACCCCTGCCACATGCACGTGGTATGGGAGTCACGGCTGAGGCAGAGTGAGACTCCTATCTGAGGCCAGGAAAAGCTAATGACCCCACATTTGGTTCAGTCCTTGTGGGGTCCTGATTAGGGTGTGTGCCGCTGTGTTCCCACAGATGCTCTGTTAGCCCTTTGGCTCTAAGATAAACAGGCAAATGTTACATTGAAGCCTTTGTTTCTCTTACACGGAGGCAACACTACTGCAGCAGAGCAAACCTTATTGTATCAGTGCATCAACCCCCAGTTCACATTCATTACAGTAGGAAAAACTAACACACAGTGAATTCTGCCTCCACAAGGCACAAAGACCTTGATCAGGCAACAATGACCAGGATGGCCTCATATCCATGTCTTCTTGCAACTCAAGCTTTGCCTGGTTACCACCTCCTTGCCCCGACTCCTTGAACTTCAGCCCTGCAAGGACAGCCAGACATATGGAGGAAGTGCTAGGCACAGAGGGCAGGCTGCATAATTGCTGGCCCCTGAGCACCTGGAGAGGCTCTCAGGTCCTGGCTGGTGTGGAGTTGCTGCTTCCATATTGGAGAAGGTCTGTGAGTCTGGGGCCAGACTCCATCTCACACTCTGAGATGATCTTAGTGATCGACCTGCAAGTATTTCTACAGATTTCTTCTCAGGACAATTACTTTTTTTAGACAAGTTTCTCTTCGTTCTCAGGGTTCAGCCATGACTGTTGGTGACCAAACAAATGTTCACAAAAGGCAGTGATCTTTTCAATGCCAGCTTATGAATCCATACCTCGCCACCTCCAGAGGTGGGAAAAGGCACCTCAATCCATGATCCAATAGTTCTTCCTGCCCTTAACCTCCTCACACACATTTGGACACTCGGAGAGTGTGGAGGGCACCCAGGGTGCATGGGGGCAGTGGAGGCCTTGGGAAAACTGGCCAGGAAGCCAAGGAATGCACCTCAGGTGACTAAATTTTTTTATACTTTTGCACTTGCTGGAGAATGACCCCAAAATATTTTTAAAGACAAATTCTTTGACTACCAACCTATTCAGCTGAGCCATGGACATGGAGCAGGTGAACACTGCCTTTACCTATGACATGCCTGAAGATTCTGAGACCTACCTGCATCAGGTGAGCTCCACATGCAGAGGGACCCCCACTCTCCCAGCTCGTTACTTTCGGTATCTTTTCACACTTTACATCCTCATCCCTCTCTCTGGGAGTCTTCCCTCTTTGGAGTCTTCTAGTCCTACCCTCTGTCTCCTTCCAGATGGCACACGGCTTGGCCATCACATTTGTATCAGATGAGAATGATACCAGAATCCTCAGTATGGACAGCATCTCCTTGAGGTCAGTGTTAGGAGCTGCCTGATGAGACAGGTATCTCCTCCACAGTGAGTGCTGATCTCAGGAAGCCCTTTAGGTCCTCCTAGTTCCTTAATATGTTTGTCTTCAATCCTGTCATGTAGGTCATGGGCACCTCATGCATAATGGACACTTGACTGGCTCATGCCCGTGATCTTTCATGCTGTGTTGGGATTTTTTTCTGACCCTGATGTGGGGTATCTGTCTTCTCTCATCATACAACATCTCTTTCCCCACTCTCAAGTCTGTCCTCTGAACCCACACAGTACACCAGCATCTGCATGTGTGCCATGTGTTCATGTCTCATTTTCAGCTTTTCAAGCCGTATTCTGACCATGCCACATTTCTCCTCAGTTGAACAGACACGATAGGGGACTCACCCATTCTGGAATGTGACCATCTGCCCTTCAGGAGAGGACAGCAGTGTGGGTGGTACATGGCACCATATTCAACCTTATGTACGTGGCATTTGATGTCGGGACAAGGAAAAATACTGAGGCACTGTGTGCATGTTATTTGTGCAAGAGAACGTAACTCCTTGACCCTGAAATCAGGACAAGGAGTGGAGTGTGTGATAAGGAACACTGAAAACAGCCTCCTGAGAATGCGGTTTGAGTGCTTTTACAAGGCCACAGGTATCTCATGACCCAACCTCAAAAAGCCATCTAGTGGATGTTACTAGTTTTACAAGCCCTTTCAGTAAATACTTGGTGGAGGGATGCTGGGGCACTCTCTCAGAAGAGTTGTCCCCGTCCCGCTCAGCTGGAATTGTCTGAAAACTCATTCTTGGTGTTCACTGCAAGATATAAGCTTTGCAAGCAGAGTAGGGGTGACGGAGACCGTACTACTCCCACCCCTGACATCGTCTTCCCCCATCCCCTGGTTTCCCTCTTCTGCATCAGCACCACTCCTGATTGTCAGAATTTTTAACATAACTAAACATGAAACACAAGTGCATCTGCATTATGTGTGGGTGTTCTCTCATTTTATTGTATTTGGGGTGAGGTTATTTTAGGGCATGGTCCAGGGTAAATTCCTGTAAGGCCTGGGTGCCCTGCTGTGAGGTCAAAGGGGGATGGGACTAAGACTGCAGAGCCCTGGCTCCCCAACTACCTGCCAATTGCCTGCCCTTTGTCTGCTTTCCCTGGCCTGGGAGAGGCTGGGGTGTTTCTGATCCTGGGGTTCCTGTGGGGGGTGGTGGGCAGTATTTCCAGGGATGGAGGGTGCCGGGGCATCGGTGGGAAGCTTCGGTGTTTGCTCCCAGGTTCTCTCAGTGCCTCTTCATCTGTTTTTTCAGCTTTTGGATCTTGAGCACCAGGGCCTGTGCCCACCACCCCCTCCTGCCCTTCCAGCAGGGCCTGGTCCAGCTCCAGCTGCTGCTCTAGCAACTCCTCAGCTTTGGCCAGCTCAGCTGTGTTGGGGGCTCAGGATCCTGGTGAGAGGGAGTGGGGAGGGAGCATCAGCCAGGGAAGGGGGCTGAAGCCTTAGGAAGCTGTGTTGCAGGGTCTGGCTGCAAGTGAGGAATTCAACCTCCCTTTCTCTTTTTCCAGCCCATTAGCTTAAGTCCACCTGTATTGAGAAGTCCAGGGAACTCCCTGTCTTGGGCATAGGCTTCTGCAGAGCAGGTAGAGATCGCTGCATCAGGGATTATAACTGGATGCCTTCAACAAGGATATGGGGTCACTGGAAAAAGATGACTGACTGTCCCTTCCCACTAAGAAATAATTAACTGTTAGATGAGGGGTTACTCCTGTTCAAGGAAATCTCTGGACTATGCTGCTCTGAAGGGGCTGAGGTCTGGGCTGGGCTAGGGTGGGAAGGAGCTGAGAGCTGGAAATAGGCAAAACGCTGCAGGGGTGAGGGTGGTGAAGGGTGGGATTGAGAGGCTTTCCCCCACTCCTGTGCTGATCCCCTTCACCTCCTCCACTCGCGCCCTTGCAGTGACATGGGAGCTGGCCTTATCTTCCCACTGCCCCTGAAGCTGTTTGCTCTTCCATGCTTGCCTTTGGGCTCTGGAAGTAGCATGTTTTGGAGCCGTGGGGTCCCAGGGACCAGGAGGGCAGGAGGGGAAGGAAACAGCACCACCAGAGCCAAGGGAGAAGGAGGACAGTGGCAGGTGAGGCGAGGAGCTGTTTGAGCCACTGAGCAGCCACCAGGAGCCGGTTCTCTCCAGGCCTGTCTTCACTTCAGTGCCTGGCCCTGCCCAGGCCCCCACTCCTGCTCTGCTCTCAACCTGGCCTCAGACAGGATCTTGAAAAACTCCTATTCCTAATGTGAAAATGTTTCTGCCAGTTTAGGCAGAACTTGCTTTAGAGCACTGGTGCCCAGCCTTCCACAGGTCGTGTCTGTTTTTCTTGACACTGTGACTTTTTTCATTTATTCTTCTGCGAGGAAGGAATTATATCACTGGTTTGCAGATGAGGAAATCGGCTCAGATGGGTTCATTCAGCACTCACCCACTGGCCAAGTGTCTGCTTGAGCCAGCTGTGGGTCAGATGTACTCAAGGCTCTATAGCTAACTGGTGGAAAGGCCTGGAGGGCTCATATTCAGGTTCACTTAACTCGAAAACTCCTATTGACCTTACTTAAGTACTGATTCCCGCTTTGCAATCCATGCCACAAACTTCATTGTCTTATTTTAAGAAATTGTCACAGAAGCCTCTAGGAGCCACCCTCCTGATCAGCCAGCAGTCATCAACACTGAGGCAAGACCCTCCCCCAGCAAAAAGATTAAGATGAGCTGAAGCCTCAGACGATCGTTAGCATTTTTCAGCAATAATTTTAAATTAATGTATCTGCATAGTTCTTTTACACATAATGTTATTATACATTTAGTAGGCTACAGTAGAGTACAAATATAATTTTTATATTCACTGGAAAAACAAAAATTTGTGTGACTTGCTTTGTTGCCATGGTCTATGGTCTGAAGCCAAATCTGCAGTGTCTCAGATGTATGTCTGTAATTTCCCTTTCCCTCTTCTTGCGGCCTAGAATGAACTTGTTTCTTGTCCCTGTCTAGCCCTGCATGCTGTAGGGGTTTGCCTTCTCTGGTAGGTCTGGGAACATTGTATCCCTTATAACCTTGGCTCCTGGCATATGACACTGGTACCAAGTTCTGTTGGACTAGTGAGCCTCCCCACACACCTCCTGAACTAGAGCAAAAGCTCTGTGCACACACCAAGCATGTGTGAGCCTGTGAGGAGATGCCACCTTCCTGAAGGGTGTTCTGAAGGGGTTTTCTGTTGTGACTGGAGGACACAGCCACGAGCCCCTGGGCAGAGGTGGCTCAGAAGGAAGTGGATGGCCCCAGTTTTGATCATCTGGGAACAGGAAGATTCTCAGATAAAAACTCATGTTTTAGAAGACAAAACTGCCCAGGAGTGGACAGCAGCTAACCAGTTTGCTATCTGGGACATCACTGTGCACTGGGAGGGAAGATGGCCTCTACCATGGGGTAGGGGTCCTGGACCAAGACAAGGAGACCTTCCTAGGGGGCAGTGCTTCTTCCGAAGCACCTTTAAATGAGGACAAAGACCTCATGTTCATCATTAGCTGACTTGTACCCACTCAGTGGAAAAAGAAACCAGAACTTTGGCAAAATTTTAGGAGAGGGGGACTGTCTGTCTTGTCTCTTAGTCCTAGGGTTATGCATGACTCATACTTGAATTGCAATGTGTACACAGCTTAAAGTCTTAACTATTAGAATATAAGAGGCCCAAACTACTGTTGTTATAGATATGTAAAACTATACAGTATAAGGTTAAACAACCCACAGCCAACTAACTACATTTGTAAATTTAAAACAAGATTGGCAGTCATTTAGGAAAAAAAAACAAAACAAATGAGACTTTTGCAAGACAATCTAAATGGTACACTACTAACAACCCTTCATGAAAATGACGTTTCAAATATCTGAGTTTCTGCTTTAAGTTATAGACTCCAAAATGGACTAACCGCCAATAATTTACAGTAGGGAGCCCCAGACACAGCTGAGCTGGCCCAAGCTGAGGAGTTGCTTGAGCAACAGCTGGAGCTGGACCAGGTCTTCCTGGAAGGGAATGAGTGGGTGCGGGCCCAGGCCCTGGTGCTCAAGATCTAAAAGCTAAAGAAACAGATGAGGAGGCACTGAGAGAGTTTGGTAGGAGAGATCCTGGGAGGAGACATCCAAGCTTCCCACCAGTGTCCACAGCACCCTCCATCCCTGGAGCTAATGTGCACCACCCCCCAGGAGCCCCAGGATCAGAAACACCCCAGCATCTCCCAGGCCAGAGAAAGCAGAAGAGACTCCCACAAAGGGCCAGCAATTGGCAAGTAGCGGGGGAGCCAGGGCTCTGCAGTCTTAGTCCCATCCCCCTTTGACCTCACAGTAGGGCACCCAGGCCTTACAGGAATTTACCCTGGACCATGCCCTAAAATAACCTCACCCCAAATACAATAAAGGGAAAGAGCACCCACACATACTGCAGATGCATTTATGTTTCATTTTTAGTTATATTAAAAATTCTGACAATCAGGAATGGGGGTTCAGGAGTGGTGCTGATGCAGAAGACGGAAGCCAGTGGGTCGGGGAAGAGGATGTCGGGGTGGGGTCAGTAGGGTCTCCTTCATCCCCAACCTGCTGTCCCCTCCTGAAGGGCAGTCACATTCCAGAATGGGTGAGTCCCCTACTGTGTCTGTTCAACTGAGGGGAAAATGTGGCATGGTGAGAATAAGGCATGAAAAGGAAGAAGTGAGGCAGGAACACATGGCACACCTGCAGACGCTGGTGTACTGTGTGGGTTCAGAGGATGGAGTCGGGAGTGGGGGAAGAGATGTAATATGATGAAAGAAAACAGAGACCCCACATAAAGGTCAGAAAAACATCCCAACACAGCATCAAAGACCAGGGTGCATGAACCAACCAAGTGTCCATTATGCATGAGGTGCCCATGACCTACATGACAGGATTGAAGACAAACATACTAAGGAACGAGGAGGACCTAAAGGGCTTCCTGAGATCAGCACTCACTATGGTGGAGACGTCTGTCTCATCAGGCAGCTCCTAACACTGACCTCAAAGCAATGCTGCCCATACTGAAGATCCTGGCATCATTGTCACCTGACACAAACATGATGGCCAAGCCCTATGCCACCTGGAAGGAGACAGAGGTTAGGACTAGAAGACCCCAAAGAGGGAAGACTCCCAGAAGGAGGGATGAGGGTGTAAAGTGTGAAAAGATACAGAGAGTAAGGAGGTGGGAGAGTGGGTGTCCCTCTGGGTGTGGAGCTCACCTGATGCAGGTAGGTCTCAGAATCCCCATGCATGTCATAGGTAAAGGCAATGCTCATTTGCTCCATGTCCATGACTCAGCCAAATCAGTTGGTAGTCAACAAATTGGTCTTATCTTTTGGGGTCATTCTCCAGCAAGTGCAGAACTGTAAAAAAATTTAGTCACCTGAGGTGCATTCCTTGTCCTGGCCAGTTTTCCCAAGGCCTCTACTGCCACCATGCACCCTGGGTGCCCTCCACACTCTCCAAGTGTCCAGATGGGTGTGAGGAATAAAGGCCAGGAATAACTATTGGATCGTGGTTTAAGGTGCCTTTTTCCACCTCTGCAGGTGGCAAAGTGTGGATTCATAAACTGGCATTGAAGAGATCACTGCCCTTTGTGAACAGTTGTTTGGTCACCCACAGTCATGGCTGAGCCCTGAGAAGGAAGATAAACTTGTCTAGAAAAAGTAATTGTCCTGACTCTTAAATAGACATTTCCGGTCTGAGTTTTATTTCAAGTGTCTGGGAAGGGCTAGAGTGTGAGGTTCAGGAGAGAAGGAGAGGTCTGTCTTGATGCCTTGACACAGCACAAAGAAATCTCCCCTCCTCCCCCACATCTCCCTGTCAGTTCTCAGTGAGGGACAGATTCACAGCAATACAGAAAGGGCTGGGAAGAGATGGGGGACATCTGGGGCCAGTGTTCAGGGGTTGACCCTGTGGGGGACACCTGCCTGCAGAGTTAGAGCCCACATGTGATGATGTAGAGCTGAAGGGTGATATCAGGGAGGGGGTGGAGAGTGCTTTGTGGTTTCCTGATTATGAAGAGTAAAGGTCAGTCAGCTTCTGGGGTGAAGTGACTGCTGGGGAGATTGGATTGAATTAATGAAGAATAAATGAACAGGGAATGAGGATGAGTAAAGCAAGCATCAGTATCTCCTGCCATCAGTTCAGACTGACTGGGGAGGTGGGAGAGTTCCTGACCCTGTTGCGTGGTTCCTCCTAACTTCTGGTCTTGGGGGCACAGGTGGGTGGTGCTGTTCTTGGTCAGGGCAGCCTCAGTTCCACCCAGGTAAGGCAGTGGAGGCACAGAGAGTTAGGGGAGCACCTGTAAAACAGACCAAGGCAGGGACAGGGATGGGACCTCTGTGCAGCAGGAGTGGATGCGGAGGAGACAGAGGCATTGAGGATGACGGGGAACCAGCTGGCGTCCGTGTTCCCTGACTCTGCCTGTGTTCACAGGTAACCGTAAGGAGCTGGGGTAAGGGAATTTGTTCATGAGCTACTATCCAGAGATGTGTTTATAGGCATATTCGTTCATGTTTATATTCAGGTTTGTTGTCACAACAGACATTTGTCCATAGCATGTTTATTGTTAAGTTACTTTAGAATGGCTCAGCACAAAATTCTTAATCTCATGCATGCGCTGCTACCGTCTCTCTCTACACACACAGCACACACGACACCGACACACGACGACACGACACGACACACGGTATGACAACATATCTACCTGGTGATCTACCTGTATCTACAAAAGAGATATTACTTTATTTTACAATTTTTAGATTCGTATATATTCATGGGGCACAGGTGCAGTTTTGCTACACTGCTATATTGAGTTGCAGTAAAGTCAGGGCCTTCAGTGCATCCGTCACTGCAGACAGACACATTGTACCCAACAAGAAACCCCTCTGTTATACACCCACTGCCAGCCACCCTTACCCTTCTGGGTCTCTATTGCCTGGCATTCCACATGCTGCTTTCATGTATATAAAGAGATATTAATCAAATATGTCAGAGTGATAACTTGAATTTTACTGCACTATTCTTTCAGCTTCTTGGCACATTTGAAAATTTGTACAATTACAAGTTGGAAGAATGAGCGAAAAAAGAGAGAGAGAGAGAGAGTGCTGAGTTGGAATAGGCTAGGGGTTGTGTCCCACTAGGAACCATAATTGATCTTTGCCATTTTGAAGGTGTGTCCCCTGAGCTGCCTTCAGAGAGTCCAGGAGGGAAATCTGTTTTCACAGTAATACCAAGATGCCATCTGCCTGTTTCATTATGTTCACTTTTCCATTAATGCTGCAAATGCCATGGTAGGTAACACACCCAGCACCTCAGCAGAACAAAGGCAGTATCATCAAATTGCATTCCCACTCAAGAATGTCTTTGATGGAACAGTAAAAAATTTATGTTCATTAAATTTTGATCCTTGAGTACATGTCTTTAATATTCTTTGTTTGAAAATGGGAAATATGCATAACACGCATATTGCACAGATAAGCAGGATGGTAGCCTTGAGAAAGGGCACTTGTTTGACTCAGTTATGAATTTAAACAGCAGATCTCACTCACCCACAGAAAGACAATTGCATTATTTTGAGTTTGGGGGTATTATGAATAAAGCTGCAAGAGTATTTGTGTACAGGTTTTTCATGAACATTAAGTTTTCCCTTATTTGAAATAAGTGCCCAGGAGGGCAATTGCTAGTCATATGGTAAATTACATGTTCAGTTTGAAGAAAACTGCAATATCCATTTCCAGAGTGGCTGTACCATTTTCAAATACATCCCTACCAGCAATATAAGAGTGACCCAGTTTCTCTGCATCCTTGCCAGCACCTGTTGTTACCTTTATTTTGTATATCAGCCATTCTCATCATTGCAGTTTTAATTTGTATTTTCCTACTGAATAATGATGTTGAGCATCTTTTCATCTGCTTATTAGTCCGGTGTTTATCCTCTTCAGTGAAACGTCTGTTCATGTCTTGCTCATTGCCTGTTTTGTAATTGGATTTCATTTTTTACTGTTGTTTTTAAATTTCTTCATATATTCTGAATACAGTCTTTACAGAATATGTTGTCTGTAAATATTTTCTCTCATGCTGTAGCTTGTCTTTTTAGCTCTTCACAGGTCTCTCACAGAGCAACAGCTTTTAGTTTTGATAAGATCCAATTTATTAACTTTTTCTTTTATGGATCATACTTTTGGTGTTATGTCTAAGAACTACTTGTCCAGTCTTAGTTCTGATGACTTTTTCTTAGAAGATTTGTAATTTAAAATTTTTAATTTATTTATTATTTATTTCAGAAAAAAAATCTTGCCTGGGCTGTCCTTGAACTCCTGGGCTCAAGGGATCCTCCACCTCAGCCTCCTGGGTAGCTGAGAGTACAGGCCTGTGACACGACGCCTGACTCAACGTTTGTAATTTTAACTGTGTGTTTTACATTAAAGCTTTTGATTCATTCTGAGTTATTTTTTGTATAAAGCATGAGGTTTGGGCTGAGTTTATTTTTCCACTGCGGTTGTCCAGTTGCTCCGGCACCGTTTGTTAGGAAAGCTCTCCTTCCTTCATTGAATTGCTATTGTGCTTTGTAAAAGTCAGTTGAACATATTTCTGTATTTTGCTCATTTTTAGTCGAGTTGCTCATCTTCTTATATTGAGTTTAATAACTTGTCACATTCTGGATACAAGTTCTTCATCACAAATGTAATTTGTGATAAATTGTGAAATATTTTCTCCCAGTCTATGGCTTGTCTTCTCATTTTCTCGACATCTTTTGAGAGCTGGAGTTTTAAATTTTAACTAAGTCCAATTTCTCTCTCTCTCTCTTTTTATTTGTAGATCATGCTTTTGGTATTTTATCTAAGAATCTTTTGCCTAACTACCCAAAGTAACAAAAATTTTCTCCTGTATTTTCTTTTAGATATTGTACAGTTTTGCCAGGCATGGTGGCTCACGCTTGTAATCCCAACACTTTGGGAGGCTGAGACAGTTGGATCACGAGGTCAGAAGATCGAGACCATCCTGGCTAACGCAGTAAACCCCATTTCTACTAAAAACACAAAAAATTAGCCGCGCGTGGTGGTACTCGCCTGTAGTCCCAGCTACTCAGGAGGTTGAGGCAGGAGAATCTCTTGAACCCGGGAAGTGGAGGATGCAGTAAGCCGAGATCATACCACTGCACTTCAGCCTGGTAACAGAGTGAGACTCCATCCCAAAAAAAAANGCACTGTCTGGATTATTGTAGTTTTATATGACAATCCATTTTTTTTTTCAAATTTGTGTTGGCTCTTCTGCATGCTCTGCATTTTCATATACATTTTTAGGATTATTTTGTCAATTTTCTATAAAATCCCTGCTGCGATTTTGATAGGGATTGTGTTGAACCTATAGATCTACTGCGGGAGAACTGCCATCTTAACAGTATTATTGAGCTTTCCAACTCGCATCTCTCCATTTATTTAGACCTTTAATTTCTCTCAGGAATCTTTTTTTATTTTCAGTGAACAAACACTGCTCTCTTCCTAAATTTATTCCTATTTTGCTCTTTTTGTAACTAGTGTGATAGGAAAGGTGAGATTTTCATTGCTTGTATAGAGAAATATGTTAATAATTAATTTTTATATTGATTTGATACCTTATGGGGCCTTCTGGATTTATTTCTTAGTGCTTAGTGCTAGCAGGTGTTTTATCTGCCTGTGAATTCTACAGACAAGGTCATGTTATCTGTGAATAGAGTTTTATGTTTTCCTTTTTATCTGGATGCCTTTAATTTTTAATTTTCTGCCTTATTGCACTGGCTACAATCTCCAGTACAATGTTAAATAGAAGTGATGGGATTGGACATCCTTGCATTGATCCCCATCTTAGGAGAAGGCATTCAGTCTTCAATCTTTCTTCATTAAGTTTGATTTTAGCTGTGGGTTTTTTACAGATGCCCTTTATCAGAGTGAGGAAGGTCCCCTCCATTCCTATTTTGTTGAAACTTATGAACATGAGTGGTGTTAACACTTTTGTCAACAGTTTCTTCTGCATACTTTGAGATAATTATGTCTTTTATTTCATTAATACAGTGCATTCCATGAGTTGATTTTCAAATGTTAATCCAACCTTATATTTCTGGGATGAATCCCATTGGTCATGGAGTGTAATTCCTTTTTATGTGGTGGTGTATCATCTGCCAATGTTTGCTAAGGATGTTTTCACTTATGTTTATTGGTGATACTGGTCTGTGGTATTCTTTCCCTGTGAGTCTTGCTGTGACTTTGATATGAGGGTAATGCCAGTTCTGTAAATGAACTGGAAAATCTTCCCTCCACTCTTCTTGTCTGAAAGAGCTTTCAAAATAGTTGATAGAATTCACCAGTGAAGATATCTCGGCTTTGGCATTTCTTTTTGAGAAGGTTTTTAAATTACTAACTTAATGTACAGTTCAGGTTTTCTGGCTATTTTTTAGTCAGTTTTGGCAGTTTCTATCTTTCTAATAATCTGTCCTTTTTATCTAAGTGGTCTAACTCATTGGCTTCAGGTTTTTCAGAGTGTTCACTTATAATGCTTTTTGACTTCCTAAGGATCATTAGTAATAATCTCTCTTTTGTTCACAATTTTGGTAATTTATCTCATTTCTCACAATCTCTGTTTTGACTGTTGGTCAAGAAAACAGGCAGAGGCAGCAGACGGCTCTGTGACAGAGTCCCTAGTGGGAAGGCTTTGATCATACATAGCTGGCAAGCCAGACTGATGCCTTTGACAACCCCAAAGGAGCTGCCAATGATCTTGACAGGAAAGTCACTGACTCTGGATTGCGCTATGCTCAACCAGGGAAAGATGTCAGTACTTCAAGGGCTGTGAAAGAACCAGAAAAGGAGAGATTGAACAAATTTGGACTGCTGAGTTCCATTTCTTTACACAAGAAAGCACACTTTACAGCCTCAAACTGCCAACAATGCACAAGGAGATGTCCACCTCAGAAGGAAACTTTGATAGAAAATTGAAATAGTCAATTAAAACATTGGTTGTCTAAAAACTGCCAAAATAATTGTTGGGCAATGTAAACATGAAGGACTGGCTTTTATGTCTCCATGAATGCACTCACTGTCAACATGGGTGGAGCTGCAAGAGTGACTCCACTAGATAGCTCCTTCTCTTTGTCCTGATGGATCAGGACACTGCTGTTATGATTATACATACAATTCTTCCTAAGGGGAGAGGATGCTGGAATAATGACTACACTTCACCTCAAATTTCCTTTTTTATATGTGATGCCGTGGTATCAGGAATAGGGATGTAAATAAAAGTGCCAGAAAGAGGAATTACCCCTAAGCCAAAAACCATAACTATATTTTTATACCTTTATGTAAGAATTCTCAAGCATTCATTTCACCTGGCAAAGTTAGTATTAACAGTAAGTAGAGCTACATAGCCTGGTGGTCAGATAGCCCCCACTAGATCCTTACCTATGTAACCTACCCTCTATGATCAAGAGTAGATTTAGGGAAGACATTTTAGAATACTACTGCTGCCTGCGGTCTAGACCAGCACAGCAGACAGACCAAATGTCACTTCCAAACCTGGAAAAGACTGATATAAAGGGACAGAGGGAGGAATAGTGGCTGAGGGTAAGTGAATAAGTCAAAGGGTTATATAATGAGGAAAATTCAATATTAGTTTAACTCCTCAAAGATGGTGTGAGCAAGACAGATGTTTTCTCTTAGGTCAGTTATACTGGATGCCTAAAAGTATGAAGCCATATGTCACTGAGACCATTCTTGTTTTTGGAACTTGGTAAGATTGAGTGGTGTCTGCAAACCTGAGTGACGTCATTCTGGGAGACATATTCTTACAAGAGGATGGTGAACTGTTCTAATTTTGAATGACTGAAGGAGACTCTGATAATATGACAATACCTCTTTACTGTTATAATCCTTTTTCCTATAAAAGATACGTAGTCAAAGAAAAGTGGGTAATCTGAAGTATAACAAAAACATTTAGTCTTTGTCCCTGGTTTCTTCTAAAAACCTTAGACTCTTGAGTGATAAGAGTGTCTTTAGAGTACTGATGAGAAAACTCTTGGCTGAGCAGATCCTGGATATCTTGAGAACTGGGGCTGGCTGCCAGAGACACATACCTATGATGAGAAAGTTGTCTTATTCCATATTGTGTTGCTATAAAGAAATGTCTGAGACTGACTAATTTATATAAACAAGGTTCATGTGGCTCAGGATTCTGATGGCTGGAAATGTTTGAGCATTTAGTGAGGGCCTCAGGCTGCTTCCACTCATGGCAGAAGGCAAAGGGGAGCTGGTATGTGCAGAGATCACATGGTAACAGAGGAACAGAGAGAGTAGGAATTTGCCAGGCTCTTTTTAACAACTAGTTCTCATGGAAAATAATAGAACAACAATTCATTCACTCCATAGAGAGGGCAGTATCTCTCTGTTCATAAAATATTGGTCCCCATGACCCAAACACCACCCATTAGACCCCACGTCCCACAATGGGCATCAGATTTTAACATGAGGTATCAGGGGATAAATATTTATATCACTGCATCCTGTCCCTAGTCAGCCAAAGCTCGTGTTCTTCTCACATTGCAAAATACAATAATTTTCTCCCAATTGTCCCAAATGTGTTAGGTTGTCCAGCATCAACTCAAAATTCCAGAGTCTCGTCTGAGATTCAAGGTAAGTTCTTAAAGCTTTGAGCCTACAAAATTTAAAAAAATGTTATTTACTTCCAAAATATTAATACAAGAACGGAAGGGACATTTCTTATACATTTCCATTCCAAAAGGTATAAATGGGCCAAAAGAAATGAATGCAGTTTCCTCACAAGCTTGAAACTCATCATGGCAGACATTAAAAACTTAAAGCTCTAAAATAATCTCCTTTGACTCTATATTTTGAATCCTGAGCACACTGGCTGGTGCATGTGTTGGGCTCATAATGCCATTTGCAGCCCCACATTTATGGTTTTGCTGAACATAACCCATATAGCTGCTCTCAGGCGTAAAAACTGAACGCCTATGGCTTTTCCAGGCTAAGGTCGCACATTGCCAGTGGCTCTACCATTTAGTAGTCCTGGCAGGGGTCCTGCTGCTGCAGCTCCACTAGGAATTGTCCTGTGTATTACATTTCTCCTTTAAATATCAGTTCTGGTTTCTTTGCTCACACATATGTGCATAGGCTATTACAAGCAGCCAGGCCAAATCTTGAATACTATGCTGCTTAGAAATTTCTTTTGTCAGATACCCTTAATCATCACTCTCAAGTTTAAAGTTCCACAGATCCCTAGGGAGGGGGCAGCATGCATCCAAGTTCTTTGCCAGTGCATAACAAGTGACCTTTACTCTAGGCCCCAGGAAGTTCCTCATCTCCATCTGAGACCTCATCAGTCTGGACTCTATTGTCCATATCACTATCAGCATTTTGGTCACAACAACTTAACAAATCTCTACAAAGTTCCAAATTTCCACTCATTTTCTTGTCTTGTCAACTTTCCAAATTCTTCCAACTTCTGCCTGTTACCCAGTTGCAAACACATTTTCACATTTTCAGCTTCTTTTATAGTAATAAGCAAATCCTGGTGCCAACTTTTTGAATTAGTTGATTCTCACACTTTTATGAAAAACTACCACAGAGTTAGTAATTTATAAAGAGGTTTAAATTGGCTCATGGTTCTGCAGGCTATACAGGAGTATGATTCTGGCATCTGCTTAACTTTTGAGAGGGCCTCAGAAAACTTTCAAGCATGCTGAAAGGTTAAGGGGAAGCAGGCATGACTGACTTACCTGGAGCAGGAGGGAGAGAGAGCAGGGAGGTGCCACACACTTTCAAACACAAGATCTTGTGAGAACTATCACAAGAACAGCATCGAAGAGATGGCTCTAAACCATTCATGGAGGATCCACCCCTATAAGCCAATCACATCCCATCAGGCGCCACCTCCAACATTAGGGATTATAAGTGGACATGGGATTTGGGTGGGGACAGAGATCCAAACGATATCAGGAGTCATAGTGGACATGAGGGTGGGCTGGTCTCCCTGCATCTCACCTGTCACCAGGGACACAGACACATTCAGATGCCTTGACAGAAAGAGAAGCCAGAGGCCCTTGAAGTCTCAAAGAGGAGCCATGAACAAATCTTGCATCTCAGTCCCTCACAAGGAAGTCTTAGAAAAAAAATAGTCATGAACAAATTCAAGTCAGTCATAGTAAGTGGTGACACTGAACAGCCCAACACATTGAAAAATTGCAAATCAAAGAAGCTCCAGAACCCAGTTGTGTCCCATCTACCCCAACTCCTCCTTCACTTCAGGCCCTCTAAGGTGTCACTTTTACAAGCCTTGAGGGACACATCAGAGCCCTGGGTACTGTTCCTGTTCGGGGTGGAACAAAAACAAAATCTGTTCAGAGCCCACAGGTGATGTGACTAAAGAAGGAATTGTGGGGTGGGTGAGCTCCCCCATGGGCTCCTGTCTACACTATCCCAAGGATCTCAGGGATCACTCTCCCACCCCTACCACACTTACATGAAGCCTGACCATGGCTGCCTCCTTTTCCATCTGTGGAAAGAAAACAAACTGTGAGAGTCCAGGCAGGAGGCAGGGCCATGAGATCCCAGAGGAGTTTCCAGAACTGTGACTGCAGACCCAGGTCAGGATCAGGAAACCTGAGGGAAGAGGATGTGTTGAAGCTGGACCAGTTGTCCTCCTGAGGTCTGTCTTTAGCAGGGAACTTCCCCTGACTTGTGACTGCAGAGAGTCAGGTTCCCATGACCACGATCAAGGTGATATATTTGTCCTTCAATATCACAGGTGCTTTACAAAAGAGTAAGAGTTGACAGGGCATCTGAACAGGGTAAATGTGCATAGAGATGGTGCCTCACAACTGGCAGGAAAACTTCCATGTGGGGCTTGAAATCCACCAATGGAAGAAGAAAACTTGGAGCTCAACTCTTTCCTACCTGGGCTCTTATTCTTCCACATCACAGCAGTGACTACAGCTCTGGGGACAACAGCACCAAGAACAACCAGGACAGTAATGATGCCTATGATGGGGAATGTGGGATGGGAGGATGGCCCTGAGAAAGAAGGCGAATGTGAGGGGCCCTGACCCTCATGCCTCAGCCCTGACCCTGGTGAAGGGCTCCAGAAGGACTCCTGCTTACCCTGGGAAGAGACATGACGCCTCATTCGTCTCCTTACCCCATTTCAGGGTGAGGGGCTCTGGCAGCTCCTCAGGCTGCACATGTCATGTGTATCTCTACTTCCCCCCAGAAGACACCACCACAGCTGCCTACTTCTGGAAGGTTCTGTACCCCGCAGGTCTGGTCCCCAGAAGTGTGCATCCTAAATTTGGTCCTCTCCATTCCTCTGTTGGGTCATTGTGATCTCCACAGAGTAGAAGCCCAGAGCCCAGCACCTCAGGGTGGCCTCATGGTCTGAGATGGGGTGGTGGGTCACATGTGTCTTTGGGGCATCTGAGGGGAAGAGTCAAAAAAATTCATGCACTTTGCATTCCCCATGGGACATGCCAGCAGCACCCGTATGACCATCCTGAGAATGGGCGGGACACCCGGGGTGGGGAAGGGAGTACAGAACCCAGACACCAGCCTGGACACAGGCAGTGTCCAGGATAATCTCCTATTCCTTGGAAAGTTCTAGTCTCTGAGGCGGGAACAGAGATTTCTGGCCCTGGCCTGAGTGGAGGCCGAGGGACTCAGAAGAGCTGGAATCAGACCAACAGATACACATTGAGTGTGAGGCAGATAACAAAGGCTGAGAGGAAAATTCCTGGTGCCCCAGGCTGCTGCGGGGTCAAAGGGGACAGCTGATCAGTATTCCAGGGATTGTCTTCCCCTCCTTTTCCTCAGAGACTTCATTCCTTAATTGTCCCAGAGTGCAGGGCGAGCCCTCAGTCACTCTCTGGTATAGGATCTGAAACCCAGGAGGAATCTTTTTCCTCAGGGCAAGAGCAAGAGGGATGTTTTAGCTTTGGTCCCATTTTCCTCCCCTTCTTTTGGAAGGTGGGTTGAGGAGATCTGCAGGAGATCAGGGAGGCACCCCGTGGCCCCTGGTACCTGCGCACTGCAGCGTCTCCTTCCCATTCTTAAGACCTTTGTTGAGCCGCTCCGGCCACCTTCTCTGCAGGTAGGTTTTCAGCAGCTCTGCATGTTCCTCTGCCAGGGCATCTGAGCCGCCTTGTCCTCTGGGGTCCAAGAGCGCAGTTCCTGGTTTAGGACTAGGTAACTGGCTCCCTCGGAGGTTATGTTCATACTCGCGGAGGAGGCTCCAGTTCGGGTTCAGGTCGCAGCTGTGTATCCATTGGAGGGTGTGAGACCGTGTTCCGGGGTCGCTGACGGCCCAGGCCGCTGAGCCCCGCCTCTACCCCGAACAACCCCCAGGGATTTGGGCCTGAACTGAAAATAGAATCGGGTATGGGCGCTTGGGGCTCCTGTCGGGTCAAGGGTCTCCGCGGGTCCCGCAGCCTCGGGGTGGGTCTCCGATTGTGCTACAGTGGGTAGCACTCACAAAGCTAAGTTTTACTTTCCCAGACTATGTATCTGTGACTCTGGTCTGTTGTATTTTTAAGCTATCTTTACTTCATAGTCCTGAGTTTGTGTGTGCGAGTCCAGGACATCACAAGACAAAGCACAATGTTGCAACCGGGAGCCTGTACAGAATTTAATCACCTCAAAATTGCAAGTGCTCAATGCAGCCAAAGTGCCCTTCACCAGTGCTCATGAATTGCCTTTGTTTATTTATTTCTAGGCAGGGTGTCACTCTGTTACCCTGGCTGGAGTACAGTGGCACGCTCATGACTCACTGAAGCCTCGACCTCCTGGGATCATGAGACCAATACTCCTCCCTCAGCCTCCCAAGTAACTGGCACCACAGGCTTGTGCCACCACTCCTGGCTAATTTCTCCAAAAAATTATTTTTAGAGATAAGGTGTCCCTATGTTGCTATGGCTGGTCCTGAACTCCTGGGCTCAAGTAATCCTCAGCCTCCCAAAATGCTGGTATTACAGGCATAAGCCACAGTGGCTGACCCATGCACCTGCCTATTTTTATGAATTATTCACATCTAAGCTATGTGCAGGTTTTATTGGGACACTTGGTATTCTTTTTTAACCTGTTTAACACAGGGGGTTAATTAGTTTTTACACAGTCCCACAGAATGCATTAAAGACCAAGGTGCAAGTAACACTGTGCCAAGTTCTGCGGATAAATGCATTAAAAATCTATAAAACACTATGTTTAAATCTGAGAATTCCACTGCTTTAGAATTCTTTCTCTCTCTTCCTTTACCTCACCTCCTGCTTCTCCAGCCCTTCTCTCTGTCATTGTCATCCCTCAGGCCCTCCTCTCCCCCTTAGTATTTACCACCCTCTCACTACTGAATTGTGGCCCTAGCTCTGTCCCCTCTCCTGCTGCTCATGACTCTTCTCCCCACAATGGTCAGCAGTCCTGCTGATGTGAGTCAGATTGTGTCATTTATTCACTTAATACCCTCCAATGGCTCCATCTCACTCTCAAGAAGCCTCTAGAATGGAAGGCACAAGCACAGGGTCTTTGGGTTGTTTTGATCAAAGTTGTGTCTACAGAATATAAAAGCATATCTGCCACATAGTAGGCTCTAAGTTAATTTTTGTTGAATGAATGAATGAAATATGATTGTGTTAAAATTGCATCACACAAAATCACAAAATGAAAAATGCAAAGCAAGTTAGCGAACATTTGGTTTCATGCAGCTACTGTGCATATCAGTTCATAAATTCATTCCAGTGGAGAACACGTCATATGTTTAGCTGTTGAATCTGTTTATTAATTTTCTATTAGTACATAACCAATTACCACAAACTTAGTGGCTTAAAACAGCGCCCATTTATTTGTCTACATTTCCTTCATCAGAAATCCAGGCCTAGTGTGACAGATTCTTTGTTCAGGGTTTCGCAAAGCTGTACCCTCATCTTAAGATTGTGATTCTTCCCCAAGCTTATATAGAGCTCATTGGCAGAATTCGGTTCCTCGCAATTGTAGGACTAAGATTCCTGTTTCCTTCGGGCTATCAGAGTAGACAGTGGGGAGAGTTTCTAATTCCTATTGGCCACCAGTGTTCTTTCCCCATGATCCCTCCATTTGCAAAGTCCACAGTGGAGGAAACCCCTCACACTGAACTCCTCTACACTGTGAGTCTCTATTCTCAGGAAGAACCCAGTCCTTTTCAGAGCTTACCTGATCAGGACAGTCCAAGCAGGATAATCCCCATCTTAAAGTCAACTGACCGGGGACCTGAAATCTATCTGCAAAACCCCTTCACAGCAGCACCTGCATTAGTGTCAACTGAGTAACTGGGGTAACGTGAATAACCAAGGGTGGTTATTGGGGTGTCATCATAAAATCAGCCTAGCATAGCTTGGATCTTCCTTTTGTGTTTAAATAGAACATACAAATTGGAGGTCAAAAAATAGGTCACTGTTAATGATAATAAAATATATCTCATATAGCCATGGACATTTTTCTTAAATATTAAAAGCAAATGACATGTTTGATATCTTATGAATTTAGAGGAAATGAAAAAGTTCAATGACAAGTCACCTAAAACTTAGCAGCTCAAATCAACAAATATTTATCACCTCTCACAGTTTCCAATGGTCAGGAATCCAGGAGAGGTTTCTCTGTGAGCTTCGGACTCAGGGCCTCTCACCAAGTTGCAGTCTAGTTGTCATCCAGGGCTGAATCATCTGAGGGCTCAGATGGGCCTGGGGATTCACAAGACACAAGAATCTCTCACATGGCTGTTGGAAGGGGCTTCAGGTTCTTATTGTCTGGTCCCAGGAGGCCTCACTCCTAGTCACATGGACCTTTCCACAGGCCTGCTTATGACACCAGCAGCCAGCTTCCCCCAGGGCTCATGATCCCAGAGAAAAAGAGAACCAAGTTAGAAGCTGCAGTGAGTCTGGTGTTCTACGCCCAGAGTCACAGATTATTATGTCAGCACTACTCTATCAGTTAGAAGTGAGGCATTAAGTCCAGGCCACACTCACAGGGAGGGAATGAAGCTGCACCTCTGGAAAGGAGAAGAATCAAAGAATTTATATGCATGTTAACAGTCAAATTAACATTATTGTTTCAGGATTTTGTAAATCAAATACTTCTTGTATCTGACTAATTATTCTTTTTTTTTTTTTTTTTTTTTTGAGACGGAGTCTCGCTCTGTCGGCCCAGGCTGGAGTAGCAGTGGCCCCGGATCTCAGCTTCACTGCACAGGCTCCACCTCCTGGGTTCGACAGTCATGTCTCCTGGCCTCAGCCTCCCCGAGTAGCTGGGACAGCAGTGCCCGGCCACTCTCGCCCCGGATAGTTTTGTTTTGTATTTTTAGTAGAGACATTTCACGCGTGTTAGGCCAAAAAGGATTGGGGTCTCGATCGTCCTGACTCGTGATCCGCGCCGTCTCGGCCTGCCGCAACAGTGCTGGATTACAGGCCCTTTTTTGTTTGTTTTCCCTTGAGCCAGCCGCCGCCGCTTCTCCTTTCATTTCCAAATAATCAATCAGGAAAGGCACACAAGGTGGCTTTTGAAAAACGCCACTTTTTTGTGTGTGTGTGGGCCAGGAGCGGTGGTTCATACCTGTAATCTCAGCAATTTCATAGGCTGAAGTCGGTGGATCATCTGAGGTCAGGAGTTTGAGAGCATCCTGGTCAACATGGTGAAACCCGTCTCTACCAAAAATAGAAAAATTAGCCAGGAGTGGTGGTGTGTGCCTGTAATCCCAGCTACTTGGGATGCTGAGGCAGGAAAATCCCTTTAATCCAGGAGGCAGAGGTTGCAGTGAGCTGAGATTGTGCCACTGCACTCCAGCCTAGGCAACAAGAGCAAGACTCAAAATAAATAAATAAGTAAAGTTTTAAGATCAAGTAGCTAACTACCTGGGCATCCCCTCCTGGCATAAGAAACAGAACCTATAAAGCCACCCTAGACTGTTGTCAAATCCTATCCCCCAAAAGGAACCCATATCTTGAGTCTTGTATTTACTATTCCTTTGCATTGTCACTAAAGATGTTTACAATAAGTATATATATATACCCAAATCACAGTTTGACCTGTTTTTTTAACTTCCACATACAGAGAACTCACACTCTATGTATTCTTCTGTGATGCACGTTATGTGTAAGAGTGTTATCTCTGATGCAGGAGGCTGCTTTTCCATTTAGTTGTCTTTTTTATTTTTATTATTATTTTTTTTTTAGATGGAGTTTTGCTCTTGCTGCCCAGGCTGGAGTGCAGGGGCACAATCTCAGCTCACTTGATCTCAGCTGCTTGGATGAGCTCCATCCTTTCCCTGTCACCCCCAGCACCAAGGATCTGAGGGATGGTGACTGACTGCACCACAGCCTGGGTCTGCTGCAGCCCTTTCTTGTCCAGGCCCCACTCAAAGCTAGCCTCCTATTTTACCCAGAGAGTGGGCCAAAGCAATATACTTAGATGTGGAATGTGGTGTTGCCAGAACGCAGACAGGATCACCAGGTAGTGTGCTTCCTTCCTTCTGGTGAGGATGCAAGATGAAAGTGTGTCTTTTACTTTGCAGGGGAGAGCCCTGCATGCCTGTAATCACTGGACCCATAATACTTCACTGTAGTGGCCACTCTTGAAACTCTCTAAGGTTTATCTTCACCTTCTGTAGTGCACATGTTTTGCCAAGGAATTCAGTGTACTCTCCTCTTCTTGCTCATCCATCTTGATTTATGTGATATTGCCAATGAAATGAACAGATTTAGTATTCTGTGAGATATCTGATTTTTCCAGATCTCTGAAGGTGATATTTATAGAAGGTTGAGTAGTTAAGGTAGCCCTGAGGCAAGCTATCAATAAATGTATTAAAAATCCCATGTGAATGTGAATCATTCCATATCCATTTTCTAAATGGAATGGAAAGAATGCACTCACCAAATGCATGGCTGCCTGCCATGTGCCTGAGGCATTATCAATCTCCCCAAGTAGTGATATCCAGCTGCAATCAGGGCTCCTATTTGGTCAAGTCTGGAGTAATTCCATTCATTCTTGATCCATATCAGGCTTCTTCAGGGACAGATTGCTGAATTATATGGAGATAACAGGCAACCCCAACATTACCCCATCCTTCAGATCTCTAATGGCAGTGCTACCCCTACAATACCTGCAGTACCCTCCACAAGTCCCACCTGGGGCACAATATTGCTTCTGGCTAGGCTGGGACGAGGGAAGTTTTAGAGGATTCCCTTTGGGCTTCAGCACAATGAGAGCCCTTACTCTCCAGGCTAGGGACGCAGTGTGGGGGTGACCAAAGTTGCTAGTGTATGAAGGCCAATTATGCATGTGGGGAATGGGGAGATAACCAGGACTGGGTTTATGGACCCAGTGGTCCCACTGTGGGCCATAGTGTGTCCAGGTTTATTTCCTGGCCTCCTTAAGCCCCACTGTGGATTCTGAATCTGAAGCTTGGCTGAAGTCTAGGAATTGAGACTGGAATCATGACTTTGTATTTGGTCAAACACCCTCGGCCTCCTGCCCCTCAATTCTTGCATTCTCATCACAGATATGAAGCCGTGCCCTCCCTGGCTGCCCATCTGATCTGACCCTGGGACACCACTTTTTATTAACCTTCCCCACAACTCCTTGAGGGCCGAGCCCCCTCGGCTGCTACTCTGGGTTCTCACAGTAACTGTACCCTCTACCT
The DNA here is from genome assembly GCF_001698545.2 of Rhinopithecus bieti. Lineage (NCBI taxonomy): Eukaryota > Metazoa > Chordata > Mammalia > Primates > Cercopithecidae > Rhinopithecus > Rhinopithecus bieti. The sequence goes on from NW_016804706.1 coordinate 749,513, forward strand.
TTTGCAGGTCACTGCAAAGGAGGGTTCCTAAAGCATTCACTCCTGATCCTGAGGGAGGCGGGTGCACCCACTCCAGGTCTCAGGTCCGCCACAGAGAATCAAAAACTCCTCACATTCAAAACTGTCCTGGCCCACATTCAGCCCACGAGCCGTGGGTTGGACAAGCTTGCATCTAGAATGTATGCACCACAACGCCAGAAATTTTTCTGTTTTTACTTTAATGATGCTTTCTAAATGCAAAAGCAGTCATATCCCTAGCAGACAACAAATGTCAGTTGAATGAATGATCACCGTAGAACATCTCTCTATTCTAAAGGCAGTATCTTTATTAATGTAGCCTCAGGGCAAATGCTGTTCTGTGGCAGCTAAAGAACAACATCACTTCACGTGGACATCAATGACGCCAGTGCTTTTCTCACCAGGGCTGCTTGTGCGTCCTCCCTTCTTTCACCCTCTTCCCACACCAACCCTCCTGCACACTGCAGCACGCAACCATATTTTTCTCTTCGGAACAATAACCCTAGCCTTATGGGTACAATTTTTCAACCACATATGAATCTAAATTAGACTCTGCTTTATACATCCATGAGTTTGGATTGGAGCCAGCGCTAGGATTACTACAACTCAGGGCAGGAAGAAGAGTAGGAGAGCAGAAGAGGAGCTCCAACAGAAAGTTACCTGTGATGAGAAACTAGGAGACCCTTCCTCTGCAAATTTCAGAATCCGGTTCCTTTAAAACGATTGGAGACAAGATGGAAAATACAATCCAGGAAAGAGCCCTGGGAGGACGGCAAGATCTGAACAGGTCTGAAAATTTATCTCTTGATACCACAAGGAGATTTGTATGCAGGGACTGCCCTAGGTGACATCCAACTCCCTGTGATCACAGGTCTTGGTGGGACAAGGTTCTATTGAAGGGCCAAGGACAATAAAGGAGCAAAGATGACTCTGCCAAGCAGTGACCACATAAAGCCCGTGGTGGCTGGAACACAAACTGGGCACAGCCCCATCTACTCTCCTCCCCTGCAACAAATCAGCATAAGAAACACGTGGACTCTGAAAGGTTCTCATGTCTTCCATTTATTTTGTCTCTCAAATTTCAGGAATCTCCTCCTTTAATTAACACATCAACCTCTCATGGCAAGAATTCGAAAAAGTAAATTTATACTCAGGTTCTAATTTTAATAGGGAAGGAAGAAGTTACAGCTCAGTGCACCATGAAGTTGAGACAGAGATAGAGACATCCCAGCCCAACCTCCCTGGAACAGGAAAGATAAATGGAGAGGGAACACAGGTCAGTGTGGGGAAGAGGGTCATAGTGGACACGGGGGTGGGGTGGTCTCCCCACCTCCTCACATTATGCCTGCAGGAACACAGACACATTCAGGTGCCTTTGCAGAAAGAAAGTCAGGGTTCTTCAAGTCACAAAGAGAAGGCGTGAACAAATCTTGCCTCTCAATCCCACACAAGGCAGCTGTCTCACACTATAGAAAAAATATTCATGAAAAAATTCACACCCATCACAGTGAGGAGTGACACTTTAAACAGCCCATCACATGCTCAATACATCCAAGTCAAAGAAACCCCATAGCACAGCTGCGTCCACTGTTCCCCCCAACACTCCACACACATCAGGCCCCCCAGGGTCTCACCTTTACAAGCCGTGAGAGACACATCAGAACCTTGGGCACTGTCACTGCCTGGAGTAGAACAAAAACAGGACCCAGTCAGATCCCTCTGGAGATGTGGCTAGAGGAGGAACTCTGGGCTGGGTGAGCTCCCCCATGGGCTCCCAACCACAATATCCCAAGGATCTCAGGGATCAGCCTCCTTCATACTTACTTGCAGCCTGAGAGTCGCTCCCGCCTTATCTATCTATGGGAAGAAAATGTCCTGTGAGATATCAGAAAGGAGTCAGGGCCATAAGGTCCTAGAGGAATCTCCTAGTCTTGGACCCCAGAGAAGTTTCCAGAAATGTGTGATTGCAGACCCAGGGCGGGATCAGGAAACATGAAGAAAGCAGGTGTGGGTCCTGGACCAACTGCCCTCCTGAGGTCTGTCCTCAGCAGGGACCTTCCCCTGTGACTTGTGACTGCTGGGATCAGGTCCCATCACCATAATCAAGGTGATAAATCTGTCCTTCATTTTAACAGGTGCTTTACAAAAGAGTAGGTGCTGGCACACAGGGCCCAGGCTGGGTCGGCCCATGAATGTGGATGGTGCTTCCCAGTAACCAGACAGGGTACACTTCTACCTGGGGCTTGAAACCCTCAGTGAGACAAGAAATCCCAGACCCCACTCCTCACCCCTTCCTCACCTGAGCTCTTCCTCCTGCACATCACAGCAGCAACCACAGCTCCAGCGACCACAGTTCCAAGCAGAACCAGGCCAGCAATGATGCCTACGATGGGGATGGTGGACTGGAAAAACGGCTCTGGGAAAAAAGGGGAAGGTGAGGGGTCCTGACCCTGCTAAAGATCTCTAGAGAGGCTCCAGCTTTCCCTAAAAGACATGACACCCCCATCTCCCTCTTTACCCCATCTCAAGGTGAGGGGCTTGGGCAGACCCTCATGCTGCACATGACAGGTGTATCTCTGCTCCTCTCCAGAAGGCACCACCACAGCCGCCCACTTCTGGAAGGTTCCATCCCCTGTAGGCCTGGTCTCCACGAGCTCTGTGTCCTCAGTTTGTTCCTCTCCATCCCGCTGCCAGGTCAGTGTGATCCCCGCAGGGTAGTAGCCCAGGGCCCAGCACCTCAGGGTGGCCTCATGGTCAGAGACGGGGTGGTGGGTCACATATGTCTTGGGGGGGTCTGATGGGAAGAGTCAGAAAATTCAGGCATTTTGCATCTGTCATGGGACACTCCACCAGCACGCATGTGGCCATCTTGAGAATGGACAGGACACCTGGGGTGGGGAAGGGAGCCCAGAACCCAGACACCATCCTGGACACAGGCACCTGGGATAATCTCCTATTCCGTGGAAAATTCTATTCCCTGAGGAAGGAACACTGACTTCTGGTCCTGACCTGAGTGGAGGCTGAGGGACTCAGAGGAGCTGGACTCAGACCCCCACACGCATTGAGTGTGAAGCAGAGAACAGGGCCTGAGAGGAAAAGTCACAGGGCCCAAGGCTGCTGCCGGTGTCAAACGGAATCCCTGATCAGTATTCGAGGGATCGTCTTCCCTTCATTCCCTCAGAGATTTTATCTTTAATTGTGTCAGAGAGCAGGGTGGAACCTCAGAGTCACTCTCTGGTACAGGATCTGGAAACCCAGGAGGATTCCTCTCCCTCAGGACCAGAGGGAGGGCGATATTCTAGTGTTGGTCCCATTTGTCTCCCCTCCTTGTGGGAGGCCAGCCCGGGAGATCTACAGGCGATCAGGGAGGCGCCCTGTGGCCCCTGGTACCCGCGCGCTGCAGCGTCTCCTTCCCGTTCTCCAGGTATCTGCGGAGCCACTCCACGCACGTCCCCTCCAGGTAGGTTCTGTGCTGCTCCGCCGCACGGGCCGCCTCCCACTTCCGCTGGGTGTTCTGAGCCGCCATGTCCGCGGCCGTCCAGGAGCGCAGGTCCTCGTTCAGGGCGATGTAATCCCTGCCGTCGTAGGCGAACTGTTCATACCCGCGGAGGAGGCGCCCGTCGGGCCCCAGGTCGCAGCCGTACATCTCCTGGATGGTGTGAGACCCTGGCCCCGCCCCCGCGGTCAGTCCAGTCCCCGGAGCCCCGCCCCGCCCCGCCCAACCCGCGGGGATTTTGGCCTAAACGAAAAAGGAAATCGGGCAAAGGGGCCTGGGGCTCTCCCGGGTCAAGGGTCTCGGGGTCCCGCGGCTTCGGGGTGGATCTGGGACCCAGAGACTCGGGGCCACCCGGGCCGTCCGTGGGGAATGGGGAGGGGTCGTGACCTGCTCCCCGGGCCGGGGTCACTCACCGCCCTGGCTCTGGTTGTAGTAGCGGAGCAGGGTCCGCAGGTTCCCTCGGTAGGTCTGTGTCGCGGTCTTCATGTTCTGTGTCTCCTGGTCCCAATACTCTGGACCCTCCTGCTCCACCCATGGCGCCCGCGGCTCCATCCTGGGACTCTCGGCGTCGCTGTCGAACCGCACGAACTGCGTGTCGTCCACGTAGCCCACGGCGAAGAAGTAGGGCTCCGCGCGGCCGGGCCGGGACACGGCGGTGTAGAAATACCTCATGGAGTGAGAGCCTGGGGGCGAGGAGAGGCTGAGACCCGCCCGACCCTCCTCCCTGCGCGGCTCCCCGGGTCCTGCGCCCCCGCCGGGCGGGCCCCTCGCTGCTTCCCGAGGAGGCCGTTTCCCTCCCGACCGCGCACTCACCCGCCCGGGTCTGGGTCAGGGCCAGGGCCCCTGAGAGCACCAGGAGGAGGGTTCGGGGCGCCATGACCGCCATCCTCGGCGTCTGCGGAGAATCTGAGTCCTGGTGGGTGAGTGGGGACTTTAGAACCGGGACTGTGGCGACGCTGATTGGCATCTCTAGAAACCCGACACCCAATGGGAGTGAGAACTGGGTCCCCGTCGTGAGTATTCCGGAAGAAGGACACGACGCAGGTTGTCAGACGAAGAGAAACTGCGGAGATGGGGAATCCCCAACGCTGGGACTCCCTAATCCATACACCGCCTTCGGGGCCTGAGACCCTGAGAGCCACACCTGGGGCCCTGGGACTTCGCCCTGACACCGCTCCTCTTGTGCCAACCGCTGTCTCAATGTCTCCCTGAGTCTTGGCCCAGGAGCTGTCTGAGAAACCAGGGAGAACCCCTGGGCATGGGCCCCGTTCCTCTCCCTTCACTTTTCATCCCGGAATCTCCATCCCTGAACTGGACTCCCTGCCTCCCACTCCTTACCTGTCCCCTTGGACTCTTCTAGAAGAAAACTCACCCCACGGAGCTTGGTGCCAGAGACTGAGCTTACTCTGGGAATGAAGGTATAGAGACTTTTTTTTTATTTTGGTGGTTGTTTTTTTTAAAATCTGGAAAAGTTGCGCCTGAGTGCGTGAGACAGAATAAAGATCAGTTTGCTGTTTGTTTATTAAATACATTGGGTAGTAGAATCTTGGTAACCCCCGAACGATCAGGAATCTAATCGGTAAAAAATGTGACTTTGGCCCCTTGATTTATAAATGTGTCCAAAAGCGTTACAACAGGACTCACAAAGCTCCTAAATTTCACTTTCGCAAACAATGTATCTGTGACTCCCACTTGTCGTATTTTAAATGTACCATCATTCCATAGCTCTGAGTTTCTGTGTGAGTCCAGGATATTTCCTCAGTATAAACTAGCACACTGTGTTACTATATGTTGCAACCAGGAGACATATAGTTTGCAGACTATATGTCCGCAAACAGTACAGACTATTCACCTCACAGTTGCAACTGTTCAGTGCAGTCACAGTGCCCCTCACCAGTGCTCATGCACTGCCTGTTTTTAGGAAGTATCCATTTCTAAGTGTTGTGTGTATGTGTATATATATATATATATATATTTTTTTTTTTTTGATACGGAGTCTCGGTCTGTTCGCCCCGGTGGAGTGCAGTGGCCAGGATCTCAGCTCACTGCAAACTCCGCCTCCCCGGGTTTACGCCATTCTCCTGCCTCAGCTCCAGAGTAGCTGGACTACAGGCGCCGGCCACCTCCCCCGGCTAGTATTTTTTGTATTTTTTAGTAGAGACGGCGGTTTCACTGTATTTAGCCAGGATGGTCTCGATCTCCTGACCTCGTGATCCGCCCATCTCGGCCTTCCCAAAGTGCTGGGATTACAGGCTTGAGCCACCGCGTGTGTATATTTTATAGGAACACTTAGTATTTTAAAACCTGATTAACATAAAACAATTAGTTTTTAGGCAGACCCACATAAGGTATTAAAGGCCAACTGCCAAGGACACCCTGCTAGGCTCTGTAGATGGATATATTAAAATCCATGAAACAATGTATTGAAACCTAAGAATTCTGCTGCTTTCGAATTCTTTCCTCTGGTCCTTTTCCTCAGCGCCTGCTTCTCCAGCCCTTCCTTCAGTTCCTCTCGTTCTTCAGACATTCCTCTCCCCTTAGTCCCCACCGCACTGTCACTTGTGAATTGTGACACTAGCACTGTCCCATGACCTGCTGCGTGACTGTTGTCTTCACAGTGGTCCTGCTCCTGTCAGTCAGAGTGTGTCATTTCTCCACTTAAAACACTCCAGTGTCTCCACTTCGGTCTTGTGAAACTTCTGGAGTGTCAGGCAGGTGAGCATATGAAGGGATACCTGGTTCATCATAGGCACTAAATTAATTTTTATTGACTTCATGAATGAAATATGAGTGTATTATATTGCATCCCAGATAATTATGAAGTGTGAAACACTGAAAAAGTTCAGAAAGATTTTATTTTATGTAACTAGTGTGCATAGCAATTCATCAATTCATTCATGCACTACCACCCTTGGCAAAACAACACCCATTTATCTGCTTCTAGTTCATTGGTCAGAAATCTGGGCAAGATGTGGAGAGAATCTCTGTTCTGGGCTTCCAAAAGCTGTGTTTTCATTTTGAATCCTCCTTCAGGTTCATAGAGAGGTGGCAGAATGCAGTTTCTTACAGTTGTAAGACTCAAGTCCCTGTTCCTTGCTGGTTGTCAATATAGAGAACGGGGAGGGCTGTGCTCAATTCCTGGTGCTCACCAGCGTTCTTTCCTACACAGCGCCCCCCCCCCCTTTTTTTTTTTTTTGGCAGAGTCTCGCTCTGTAGCCCAGGCTGGAGTGCAGTGGTGCAATCTCAGCTCACTGCAAGCTCCACCTCCCTGGTTCACACCATTCTCCTGTCTCACCCTCCCAAGTAGCTGGGACTACAGGCGCCCGCCACTACGCTCGGCTAATTTTTTTTTTTTTTTGTATTTTTAGTAGAGACAGGGTTTCACCGTGTTAGCCAGGATGGCCTCGATCTCCTGACCTCTTGATCCGCCTGCCTCAGCCTCCCAAAGTACTGGGATTACAAGCGTGAACCACTGCACCTGGCCCAAAGCCCCTTCATTTTCAAAGCCCATGGTGGAGGAAACCCCTCATGCTGAATCCCTCTCACAGTGTTTCTCTATGCTCAGGAAGAACCCAGTCCTTTCAAGGGCTCACCTGATTAGGACAGTCCAAGCAGGAGAAACCCAGCCTAAAGTCAACTAATTGAGCCCCTTATTTATATCTGCTAAATCCCTTCACAGCAGCACCTACATTAGAGTTGGTTGAATCACTGGGGAAAGGTGAATGACCAGGAGCTGGATGTTGGGGCCATCATAGAATCAGCCCAGCAAGGGCTGGATCTTCCTTTTCTGTTTAATTGAGACACAGTAGGAAATTGAAGTTCAAGTAAAGTGATCATTGTGAACGATATTAAACTACATCCTCTTTGGCCATGGAAATTCTCCTTACCTTTTAAAACTAAATTACATGTTTAATATCTTATAATTACTTTAGGCCATATGTGGTGGCTCACGCCTGCTATCCTAGCACTGTGGAAGGCAGAGGAAGGCAGATTTGTTGACTCCAGAAGTTCACGATCAGCCTGGGCAAAACCCCATCTCTACAAAATATTAGAAAATTAGTCAGGCATGGTGGTTCATTCCTGTAGTCCCAGCTACTCAGGAGGCTGAGATCAGAGGGTCCCTTGAGCCCAGGAGGTCGACACTGCAGTGCATGGTGATCATGCCACCACACTCCAGCCTGGGTTACAAAGTGAGACCTTGTCTCGAAAATAATAATGATAATGATGATACATTTGGAGCAAATGCAATTTAACATGTAATAATACATCCTCTCTTGTGAAAATGTATTATTTATTTACGATTGAGTAACAAATTATGTAACACTTAACTCAAAACAACAAATATTCATCATCTCCCACAGTTTCCAATGGTCAGGAATCCAGGAGAAGTTTCCCTGAGTGCTTCTGGCTCAGGACCTCTCACAAGGTTGCAGTCCAGTTGTCAGTCAAGGGCTGCATCATCTGAGGGCTTCACTGGGGCTGAGGATTCACAAGAAAGATGGATCAGTCACATGGCTGTTGGAAAAGGCCTAGTTCCTTGTTATCTAGTCCCAGAAGGCCTCAGTTCTCAGTCACATGGACCTTCCTGCAGGGCTGCTTATGGCACAGCAGCTGGATTCCCCCAGAGCTCATGATCCCAGAGACAGAGAGAGAGAGAAGGTGGAAGCTGCAGTGAGTTTTATGTTCTACACCCAACGTCACAAACTGTTATGTCAGCATTATTCTATAAGTTAGAAGTTGTATTAGTCCATTCTCACACTGCTATAANTCCAAGACTTCAGTCCCTTAAAACTAACGCCTTGCAAATAAGTCTTTGTTTTGTCTAAGATGTCTCAAATTTAGTGGAAATATGCCCCAAGCACCAATTTTCTTATTGAAATATCATCTTCACTAAACATTTGCCTGCACTTAAAAAAAAAAAAAGAAAGAAAGAAACTCTGCTCTATGGAGTAGCTGTTCTTTTGTTTCTTTACTTCTCTAATAAAGTTGCATTCACTTAGAAAAAAATTGCCTAATCAAATCATTTTTCACTTACAAAAACGTGAATCTCATACTTTATTCAGCCCATCTAGCTTAACACGATGCCAATAACTTTGGTTTGATGCCGTAGCCCGAAATGGTTAGCTCGAATTGAGAAACAAGTTTTTTTTGTTTTTTTTTCCCCAAAAACTGGCTATTCAGTGGGCATTCTATAATAAACTTAACATCTTTTGTTGTGGTATTCAATGAGATGCGATAGAAGTGATTTGGACACCACTATGATTCCATATAGCACTCTTATGTGCTTCCAATTTTTTTTTTCTTTTTAGCAGTCCTATTCTGTTTTCCATTCATATTTGCTATTCCATCACTGGGTATTCCTTCCTACTCTTTTCTTGTTTCATTTGTTTTGATGAATGATGTGCATTTCCAATTCTGTAAAAGTTTAATTCAGTTTTATGTGTGGTAAAATGTAACATCAGATCCTTTGCAAGGTGGAATTACCTTGCACAGCAAATTGAACATTGTATACTTGAAAATCTAGAGAGATGCCAGTAAGTCAAGGATCAAATGGCCTATTTGTAGCCAAGGCCATTTTCATGGCATCCTGGTACTCTCTGTCACATGGCTCCTTACAATTCCCTGTGGTTTTCTTCAAATGTAAGTAGTTCTTGTTAAGGATCCTTGTAGTGAACTTTGAAATTCTTTTCTCTTTAATTTCTATAAAAAACAGGTATATTTTAATTTGGAAAACTCTGTTTAGGAATTACAATCAAGTAACTACCAGGGTGCCCAGCACTGGTGTAAAACACAGAACCTGTAAAGCGCCCCTGGGCTGCTGCCCATTCACTTTCCCCAGAAGGAGACTCCATCCTGAACCTGTGATTTTTATTCTTTTGTATTTCTTTAAAGATTTGTGCAATAAATGTGTGTGTGTGTATATATATATATATATATATATATGTGTGTGTGTATATGTGTGTGTGTGTGT
>NW_016804706.1:761057-772918 GCF_001698545.2 Rhinopithecus bieti
ATATATATATATATATATATATATATATATGCCCAAACCAAGTATCAGTTAGTTTTGCTGGTTTTTAAGCTTCCTGTAAAGCAAATTCCTACTGCATTTATTTTCTCATTATGCACATTACATATAGGAGTCATTTGTGGTGTGGGAGACTGTCATTCACTCATTTTTACTGCTGAAGGTTTACATTTTATGGTTATACCACAATTTCATTACTTTCTTATTGATGTATATGTGGCTGATTCCACTTTTTGCCATATACATTAATGTGCATGTCTCCTGTGCACATAGGTAAGAAAGCCCCCAGAGTGGATGATTAGGAATGGGTTGGTTGGATGATACATTGTATGGACTTTAACCATACTAGATAATGATAATATGATTTCCAAAGTGATTGTGGCTATTTAAACTTTTACAATAAATGTGTAATACTTGATGAGGTGTTCTGAAAATACTGCGTCAAAGGAATTGAGTTAAAAGTCACTGTCTTGGCAGTAGAATTATAGCAGGCATTTTCATTCAGACTCTGTTAATAACTTCCTGTTGTTTACTTGTTTCTTATATACCATGGCATTATACTTTTGGCATATAGATTCAGAAAATGCTTACTTATAGCACAATCACACAGGGTTATTTTATATTTAGGAAAATTTCACAAGAAAAAGGAAAAAAATGGAGGAATGGAGGGAAAGAAGGAGGAATGGAAGGAAAAGTGAAAGAAGAAAAGAAGGAAGGGGAAAGGGAAGGAAAGGGGAGTGAGAAGGAGGGAGGGTGAGAGGTTGAATGGAAATAGAGAAGAAAAAGAGGGGGGAGGGACAGAAGGAAGGAGAAAGGGAAGGAACAAAGGAGAAAAGAAACTAAAATAAAGAAAAGAATAGGTGTTGAGAAACTAGAAATCCTATGTATGGCTAACATTATCAGAATGGGAGGAAATAAAATATGTGTAGTTAATCTCTATAGAATAATGGACATATAAGAGGGCTTCATGAGTTATCCGTTGCTGTGTAACCAACTACCCCCAAATTTACTTAAAGCCATGAACATTGACAAACTCAAAAGCATAATACAAATACCAGCAAAATGGTGCCAATGCAGATAGAAGTAGTTGAATAAACAAAAGGATTTTACAAATTGGAATAAGTAAGAGTACACTGGTGTGCAGATGAAAATGATTTTGTAGTCCAGATACTCCAAAAAGCAAGTTCCATCATGGGATTAAAGTTACAGCATTTTATAGGGGAAGATATAGTGAGGGAGACAGGTTACCCTGAGAAAGGCAACAGACCAAGATGCGAGTGTGATCCCCTCGTGATGGACAGAAGGAGAGAAGGTCTCCTGGACATGTCCTAGACCACAGGCAATCTAAGGAGAGTTAAGCAAGGCCATAGAGGAGTCCTCAAGGTATAGTTGGTCATCAGAGGACTCCCCTGTCTCCCAGGAATGTCCTGCCTTAGTTTCACTGGTTTAACCCGTCACTGGTTGGGAACAGCCCATGGGAAGCAGAGCCTCAGCACCAATGCTACTGAGGGTGTCAGAGCACAGGAGCAGGGCCTTGGGAGATTACCCAGGAGTGTGACTCAAACCTTCTGCCCTGACCAGTCTGGGCCCTTTGAAATCAAGTCATCTTGGGCTGAATTGCTGGATGATTCTGCTCACACTTAAAATGAGGCAAGGGGAACCAGAAGGCCCCCAGGTGGATGTCTGGTTTCCACATACACTTCTGCCCTCATTGTGTGAAAGTAACCATGCCTCCTCCTGGGAATGAGGGTCTATTACCTGGGCCTGGAGAGGAGCAGAATCCTCTTCTTACCAGGTGGTCTCTGGGCACACACTGTCCAAACTTCTCTGGTGACAACTGTCATGTGTAGTTCAGTGGGCTGTCTTTTGTCTTCTTTTAAGGATACCCTCTAAGGTTGGCTCTTAACAAGGAAGTGGAAACCTCTGTTCTATCTGCAAGGAAGTGAATTCAGACAAGAACCTGAATGAGCTTGGAAGTGGATCCCCAGAGTCTCAAGGAAAGAACACAGACCTGCCCACACGTTGATATTAGCCCTGTGAGACTGTGTGGACTTGCAGCCGACACGACTGTGACATGATAATTAGGTGCTGTTTAAAGCCACTTGGTTTGTGGTAATTTTTATGGCTATGACAGCAATAGACACCCATACAGCAGAGAAGATGCCCTCTCTCCCTGGCCTCTCGGATCCTGGAACTCCTCTCTTCCATGACGTTCTCCTCTCTCTGCCTGAATCTCGTGCCCTTGTCATCCCCTAGGCCTCATCATGCCCAAGAACCCCAGCCCTTCCATGCTCTCAATCTCACACTTCCCCCCTTCTGGCCATCTTTCCACTCATCCCATGCAAGATGGCCACAGGCTCTGAGGACACAGATACTATCTCTTTTTTCATATGCTGTGATGTAATATCAGTGACTACTCATTGCCTATGTGCCTGCATTCCAGGCTTGAAGTCCGTTCTGCAGTACATCAATTCCAACAATCCTTCCACCCCACTGAGATTCCCAATCTAGTGATCCTGCCATCTACTCCCTGTTACTCACCCTTGGTGTCCTCTCCTCCCTCCTTACCCATTTTGAATTCTATGGTAAATAATTTCTATCCCTCCCTTGCCTCTCCCTTGAGTTGTCACACTCACCTGGCAAAACTACACAGCTGGTGGATTCTACCTCTGCCTACACTGCATCTGCTCCCTGAGCTGCAGGAGAGTAGCACACAGCATACTGACTGCTCTCTGTACCTTCACAACCCAGACCTCATGGGGAGCCCCCACCACGGCCAGCAATCACCCTCTCCCTGCATGGCTTACCCTCAGCCTCCTCCGGGCCGGGGTGACTCTTACACACCTTCTCTGTGTGCTCACATATCCAACCCTCCTTCCCCATTCTTACATCGGCTGATGACCTTGGTTCCTACCTCACTGAGAAAACTGAACACATTAGAAGACAACTTCCCAGATTCCACCACTGTCTGCTCATGCATTTGCGNCACGGCCAGCAATCACCCTCTCCCTGCATGGCTTACCCTCAGCCTCCTCCGGGCCGGGGTGACTCTTACACACCTTCTCTGTGTGCTCACATATCCAACCCTCCTTCCCCATTCTTACATCGGCTGATGACCTTGGTTCCTACCTCACTGAGAAAACTGAACACATTAGAAGACAACTTCCCAGATTCCACCACTGTCTGCTCATGCATTTGCGGCTGCACCACATGTCAGGCATTTTACCATGTGGGGGACTGTTGTGGGTTAACCATCCTGCTCCCAGAAAGAGCCAGTCCCTCTTCTGGTGCCCCAAACGTCATCCCTTCTCATCCACTTAAAGATGTCAGTTCATCCATTAATACCTTTTTTTTCTCTTTATCATCAACCTTTTTCCTCTCTCCCCACTGGATCACTGTGGCAGTCATGAGAATGCACATCCCAGCCCCTCAGCTAGAGGAAGCAGAATTGGTGATGGCTCCAACTTTTGAATCCTGAAACCTATTGCCACATTTGCTCTGAGACCACACCTGCCCCCTGTCTTTTCCAATCAATGATTGAGGAAAGCAGGGCAGAAACTAAGGCAGAAACATTTCTTCTCTGAAGGCTGCCTGAAGCTCCAGGGATCCCTGCCACCCTTACTGAACTTCCCTTAGCCTGCACGGGGTCTAGGATGCTTCCAACTGACCTTCCTGAACTCTCTACATCACTGGGGCTCAGAGTTGCTTTGTGGTCTGATGGCTTTCCCAGCATTTTCTGTCTCTCTCATGAATTTCTCTCACAAGTATTTGCCCTAATAAAACCTTACACGTTTACCACTGTATTGGGGTCTGCTCCTCAGGGGACCCTAACTAACACAAGTGGCATGAAGGGTGATCCATGAAAATAGGCAAAAATGAGAATCTGAAATAAGCTTTCCCACTGCCTGGCAGGCCAAGAGGATGCCACCCGGGTTGGTGGGGGACACAGAAACTCAATGGCACAAGGTGCAGCTGAGCTGCTGTGGGTCTCACCAGTGCTGAGCTGAGAAGATGCCCTGGTTAGAGGGTGCTATGGCAGGTGTGGTGATAGAATGCCCTGTACAATAAGGATGGAGTTGGGGGAAACCTACGAAGACAGGGGAGTTGGCTGGTTACTGCTCGGCTGCAGTGTTGCCCTATGAAAGGATCATAAGAATCTGCGGAATGTTAACATCTGTCACTGGCTACATGTGACAGCCTCTGCAGTATCTCCTGTAACAAAAGGTCTTTATCTCCTATAACAAAAGGGCAGATAGCATGGAATGGTAGCTGAAGACATCATTATGAGGGCCACAGTGCTCCAGAGATGTTTGACACTCGGCCAAGGCAGGCCTGTTACAGGAAAGTCAGGGCCCTGGTGGGGAAACCTGAGATTCTGCAAACTGGAATAGGATTATGCGATGGGTGCTGTCTAGGATCTTCGGGGCATGCAGAGGAAGCTCACCCTTTTCTAGTAATGGTTCCCACTTCTTATGCTGGAAGATGCTACAGAAGCCTCATCCCTATGATGCCATGGGAATCCCACTTAGGAGCTTTGCAGGAACTAGCTAGCATGTCCCCATAGGAGGCTGGGGACCACTTCTGGGATTGGAATTTGAGGGCCTTTGATTAAGGAACCAGAATTTCAGTCTGGATGAATAAAAATCATTTGGCTTGAAGGCACTTTCTCAGGGCACGGGTTTATCAAACACCCCAGGACTTTGACAAATGGAAGTTATTCCATTGCTGGGGTGAATCCATATAAACTGGAAAAAAAGATGCCCAACTCTCAACAAGGTAGACATGTCTTAGTTGCTCTGGAACATGTAGGTGATGGAATAACGAGGCTGAGGAAAGTGGGCATGGGGAAGGCCTACCAGGACCATGCTCTACAAGAGGGCCCAGAGGACACACTTTCCACCAGAGCCTCAGAAACGTGATGGTGAGAGGGACCTGCATCATTAAGAAGTGTCTGGGTGTTGTCCTCTGCAGGCTGGGGATATGGTAGTAAAGATGGTCTCAGAGTTGCATTTATTAATATCCTTGGGAAGAGTGTGGCCCTGAAGAGACAGAGACCAAGTGGTGACAGTAACGTGCAAAAGCCAGAGGGCACGGTTACTATGGCAACTTCAGAGGAGCAGCCAAGAGGACTCGAGCTGCAGGTAGTGTGGGGAAGGTTAATAGAGGGTGATGTCCCAAGGTTAGGACAGGTAGCCAACAAGGGCGCTGCTTGATGTCTATGATAAGAAAGAAAGAACTGAGGAGTAGGAGGGTGAAGGTGTTTGACCCAATACAAAGTCACGATCCCATCCTCAATGCCTAGACCTCAACCAAGATTCAGATTCAGATCTCGGTGACAGAGGAGGAGTCCACAAGATTCAGATTCAGATCTCAGTGACAGAGGAGGAGTCCATATCCCTAGGAGAAAGACCCTGCAACCCCACGGAAGTATACGCTGGAACAATTCCCTCAGTCATTCGGCAGAGGAACCTATAGTAATTTACACAGGAGACTGTACACTGGGGAAAGGAAACAGGCAGAACTGGGGGGATTATTAACACTAGGTGTGAGCTGACATTGATGCCCAGATGCCCACAGCACCATCATGTCTCCCATCACAGCTTACGGAGGCCAGGGAGTAAACCTGGACACATTATGGCTTAAAATGGGACCACTGGATCCATAGACTCAGCCCTCGTTATCTCCCAATTCCCTGAGTGCATAATTGACACTGATGCACTGTTAGGTGGAGTCACCCCCACACTGGGTCCCTAGTCTATAGAGTAAGGGCTGTCATTGTGCTGAAAGCCCAAGGGAAACCTCTGACACTGCCCCCATCTGATCAAATCAAAAATCATAGCGTGACCCAGGTGGGTCTTATGGAAGGCACTGCAAGTATTTTGGGGGTTGCACCACCAGTAGAGAGCTGAAGGATGAGGGGTGGTGTTGAGGCTGTCTATTGTGTCTATGTAATTCAGCAACCTGTCCCCGAGGAAGCCTGATGAGGTCTAAAGAATGAATGAAATTACTCCAGGTATGGCCAAGTAGGAGTTATAATTGCAACTTTTATGTTGTCTGAATATCACTGATAGAGCAGATTAATAAAGCCTCAGGCACACAGCATGTAGCTGTGGATCTGGTGAGTGCCTTCCTTTCCACTCCAATTAGAAAGTGGATATGGAGTGATTCACATTCATGTGGGATCCACAAAACATCTATTTATAGTTTGTCTCAGGGCTATTGTAACTCCCCTGCCCTCTATAGCATAGTCTTAAGATTGTACTAGTCACACTGGATATAGGATATTAAATCAGCTTGTTTTATTGACAACTTCCTGTTGACTGGGGTGGATGAGCAGCAGGTGCACTGTAGTCCTTGGCAAAACACATGCAATCCAGAATGTAAAGATAAACTTTACAGAGCTTCAAGAGTGGCCACTCGGCCGAGAGCAGTGGCTCATGCCTGTAATCCCAGCACTTTGGGTGGCCAAGGTGGGTGGATCACCTGAAGTCGGGAGTTGGAGACCTGCCTGACCAACATGGAGAAACCCCGTTTCTGCTAAAAATACAAAATTATCCAGGTGTGGTGGCACATGCCTATAATCCCAGCTACTTGGGAGGCTGAGGCAGGAGAACCACTTGAACCCGAGAGGCAGAGGTTGCAGTGAGCCAAAGTGGCGGTAATGCAGTCCAGAGTGTGCAACAAGAGTGAAATTACATCTCAAAAAAAAAAAAAAGTGGCCACTGAAGTGATGTTTTATGGGTGAACAAGTGCCAAGTGTTTACCAGCTTACAGATGTGTCCCCTCCAAGGTAAAAGACAAACTGTTTCATCTTGCATCCTCACCAGAAGGCAGAAAGCACACTGCCTGATGAGGTTCTTTGAGTTCTGACGACACCACATTCCACATCTAGGTAAGTTGCTTTGGCCCACACTCTAGGTGACATAGGAGGAGGCCAAGTTCAAGTGTGGCCTACACAGGGAAGGACCCTGCAGCAGATCCAGGCCACGGTGCAAGCAGCCAGCATCCCTCAGATCCCATGGTGCTGGTGGTGCCAGTGGTAGGGAAAGATGCAGGATGGAGCTGAACCAAGCACCAGTGGGAGAGTCACAATGGAGGGTCTCAATTCTGGAGTAAGATCAAGTCATCCACAGCAGAGACATATGGCCCCTGTCAGAAATAACTTTTAGTGTTTCTTGTCCTGATTAGATAGAATGCTTGACCACAGGACATCAAGCAATGATGTGATTCCAAGTGTCTTTCTGACCCACAAAGTCATAAATTGCGCAGGCCCAACAGCATTCATCAGGAAATGAAAATGGTCCACCCGGGTTGAGTTTGAATCCCATGTTGACCCCGAATCCCATGTTGACCCCCACAGAAAACACTCAAGTCCGAAGTAGCACTGAACAAGCAAACAGACAAATGGAAGCTAGCTGCCTTCACCATGGGTGAGCCCAGGCCTGGTAGGATGGGCGCATGAATGGAGCAACGTCAGTGGCAGACATGAGGCTATGTATGGGGCCAGCAGCACTGACTCCCCCCTACCAAGGCAGATCCAGCTGCTGCCACCTCTGAATGTCCAACTCATCAGCATTTGAGGCCCATGATGTTGATGGTGGCCGCCGTAGCTGCGGGCCACTGCCCTTCTTTAGTTGACTAGTCCACCTAAGTACACAAGTTGACTAACATTTAGCAACTTCCATACCTGGCAAAGGGCCAGAGGTTCATCTTCACACGGGTTAGGCCACCTATTCCCAGTGGGTGGGTTTTCCCTGCTCCTGCCTCTCAGACACAGCCAGCCACCACGTTTCCGGGTGCTGGTTGACGCATTCCTGATCCACAGACTGAGGCGGGTGCTCTTAGCCCATTATCTGCCTGAAAGACCCACCTTGGCAGGGAAAATGTTTCCGTGGCTGTGGGTTCTACTAATCCTATCACCATCTATCTGCATCACCCAGGGGCTGCCAGCCACAAGGAATGCTGGACAGGTCTTCTATAGGCACAGCTCAGTGCCAGCCTGGAGGAAGCACTCTGAGGGGTGGGTGCCATCTTTCAATATAGGCTGCATTATTTGAATCAGAGATGTTTCTATAGTGCTGTGTTCTCAATAGGAAGAACATGTGGGTCCAGAAATCAAAAGGTGGAAGCAGGTTTGGCTCCATGTCCAATCCCTTTGATTAACCCACTAGGGTATTTTGCATATTTTATCTCCCAACACTGGGCTGTGCAGGGTACCAGTTCCTGGTTTCCAAGGAGGGTACCCTTAAAAGGAGACAAAAGACAGCCCACAGAAATACACATTACGGTTGTCACCAGAGAAGTGTGGACAGTATGTTCCCAGAGACCACCTAGTGAGAAGAAGAGTCTCCTCCTCTCCAGGCCCAGGTAATAGATCCTCATCCCCAGGACGAGGCATGACTACTTTCAAACAATGAGGGCAGAAGTGTGGAAACCAGAGATCCACCTGGGGGCCTTCTGGTTTCCCTTGCCTCATTGTAAGTGTGAGCAGAATCATCCAGCAATTCAGCCTGAGAGGATTTGATTTCCAAGGGCCCAGACCCAGCAGGGCAGAAGGTGTGAGTCACACTCCTGGGTAATCTCCCAAGGCCCTGCTCCTGTGCTCTAATATCCTCAGTAGCATCGGTGCTGAGGCCCTGCTTCCCATGGGCTGCTCCCAATCAGTGACGGGTCATACCAGTGACACTAAGGCAGGACATTCCTGGGAGGTGGGGGACTCTTCTGATGGCCAACTATAGCTCGAGGACTCCTCCATGGCCTTGCTCAACTCTCCTTAGATTACCTGTGGTCTAGGACACGTCCAGTAAATCTTCTCTCCTTCTGTCCATCATGGGAGGGTCACACTTATATCTTGGTCTGTTGCCTTTCCCAGGGTAACCTGCCTCCCTTGCAATATTGTCTGACAGGTGTGTCCCCTAATAAAATGCTGTAACTTTAATCCCATAATGGCACTTGTTTTTTGGAGCATTTGTACTACAAAATCATTTTCATCTGCACACCAGTGTCCTCTAATTTATCCCAATTTGTAAAATCCTTTTGTTTATTCAACTTCTTCTACCTGCACTGGCTCCATTTTGCTGGTATTTGCATTATGCTTTTGAGTTAGTCGATGTTTGTTGCTTTAAGTCACTAAATTTGGGGGTAGTTTGTTACATAGCAACAGATAACTAATAAAGCCCTCTTACATTTCCATTATTCTATAGAGGTTAATTACATCTGTTTTATGTCCTCCTATTTTCATAATATAAGGGTTTCTAGTTTCTCTACACCTATTCTTTATTTTAGTTTATTTTCTCCTTTGTTCCTTCCCTTTCTCCTTCCTTCTGTCCCTCCCTCCCACCTTTTCTTCTCTATTTCCATTCAGCCTCTCTCCCTCCCTCCTTCTCACCCCCGTTTCCTTCCCCTTCCCCTTCCTTCTTTTCTTCTTTCACTTTTCCGTCCATTCCTCCTTCTTTCCCTCTCTTCCTCCATTTTTTCCTTTTTATTATGAAATTTTCCTAATACATAAAATAACTCTATGTGATCGGGCTTTAAGTAAGCATTTTCTGAATCTATATGTCAAAAGTATAAAGCCATGGTATATGAGAAACAAGTAAACCACAGGAAGTTATTAACAGAGTCTGAATAAAAATGCCTGCTGTAATTCTGCAGTCAAGACAGTGGCTTTTAACTCAATTCCTTCAACTCAGTGTTTTCAGAACACATCATCAACATCAAGTATTACATATTTATTGTAAAAGTTTAAGCAGCCACAATCACTTTGGAAATCATATTATCATTATCTAGTAGGGTTTATGTCCTATACAATGTATCATCCAACCAACCCATTCTTAATCGTACACTCCAGGGAGCTTTCTTGCCTATGTGCACAGGAGACGTGCACACTAATGTTTATTGCAAAAACTGGAATCAGCCACATATACATCAAAAGGAAAGTAGTGAAATTGTGGTATAACCATAAAATGTAAACCTTCAACAGTAAAAATGAATGAATGACAGCCTCCCACACCACAGATAACTCCTATATGTAATGTGCATCATGGGAAAATAAATGCAGTAGGAATTTGCTGTATAGGAAGCTTAAAAACCAGCAAAACTAATATTTGCTTTGGGAATATATATATATACTTATTGCACAAATCTTTAAAGAATTACAAAAGAATACTAATCACAAGACTCAGGATGAAGTCTTCTTCTGGGGGATGTGAATGGGCAGCAGCCCAGGGTGGCTTTACAGGTTTGTATTTTACACCAGTGCTGGGCAGCCTGCTAGTTACTTGATTATATTTCCTAAAATAGAGTTTTTCAAATTAAAATATACCTGTTTTTTATAGAAATGTAAGAGAAGGTTCATTCCAAGATGGCCAAATAGGAATAGCTCTGGTCTGCAGCTCCCAGTGTGATCGACACAGAAGATGAGTGATTTCTGCATTTCCAACTGAGGTACCTGGTTCATCTCATTGGGACTGGTCAGAAAGTGGGTGCAGCCCACGGAGGGTGAGCCAAAGCAGGGTAGAGCATTGCCTCACCCAGGAAATGCAAGAGGTCAGGGGACTTCCCTTTCCTAGCTAAGAGAAGCCATGACAGACTGTACCTGGAAAATTGGGACATTGTCAACTAAACACCATGCTTTTCCAAAGGTCTTAGCACACAGCGCACCAGGAGATTATATCCCATGCCTGGCTCAGCAGGTCCCACGCCCACGGAGCCCTGCTCACTGCCAGTCCAAGATTGAACTGTGAAGCGGCAAGCCTGGCTGGGGGAGGGGAGTCCGACATTGCTAAGACTTGAGGAGGTAAATGAAGCGGCTAGGAAGCTTGCACTGGGTGGAACTCACCGCAGCTCAAAGAGGCCCACCTGCCTCTGTAGACACTACCTGTGGGGGCAGGGCATAGCTGAACAAAAGGCAGCAGAAACTTCTGCAGACTTAAACATCCCTGTCTGACAGCTCTAAAGAGAGCAGTGGTTCTCCCAGCATGGTGTTTGAGCTCTGAGAATAGACAGACTGGACCCTCAAGTGAGTCCCTGATCCCCGTGTAGCCTCACTTGGAGACACCTCCCAGTAGGGGCCAACTGACACCTTATACAGCCGGGTGTGCTGCTGAGACAAAGCTTCCAGAGGAAGGATCAGGCAGCAATATTTGCTGTTCTGCAATATTGCTGCTCTGCAGCCTCCGCTGGTGATACCCAGACAAACAGGGTCTGGAGTGGACCTCTAGCAAACTCCAAGAGACCTGCAGCTGAGGGACCTGATTGTTAGAAGGAAAACTAACAAACAGAAAAGAATAGCATCAACATCAACAAAAAGGACATCCACACCAAAACCCCATCTGTAGGTCATCATCATCAAAGACCAAAGTTGGATGAAACCACAAAGATGGGGAGAAACCAGAGCAGAAAAGCTGAAAAATCTAAAAACCAGAGCACCCCTTCTCCAAAGGATTGCAGCTCCTTGCCAGCAATGGAACAAAGCAGGACAAAGAATGAGTTTGATGAGTTGACAGAAGCAGGATTCAGAAAGTCGGTATAACAGACTTCTCTGAGCTAAAGGAGGATATTCAAACCCATCAGAAGGAAGCTAAAAACCTTGAAAAAAGATTAGACAAATGTCTAACTAGAATAAACAGTGTAGAGAAGACCTTAAATGACCTGATGGAACTGAAAACCATGACACGAGAACTATGTGACACATGCACAAGCTTCAGTAGCTGATTCGATCAAGTGGAAGAAAGGGTATCAGTGACTGAAGATCAAATTAATGAAATGAAGTGAGAAGAGAACTTTAGAGAAAAAAGAGTAAAGAGAAACGAACAAAGCCTCCAAGAAATATGGGACTATGTGAAAAG
>NW_016804706.1:774538-857833 GCF_001698545.2 Rhinopithecus bieti
AGGCAATAATTAATAGCCTACCAATCAAAAAAGTCCAGGACCAGATAAATTCACAGCCAAATTCTACCAGAGGTACAAACAGGAGCTGGTACCATTACTTCTGAAGCTATTCCAATCAATAGAAAAAGAGGGAATCCTCCCTAACTCATTTTATGAAGCCAGCATCATCCTGATACCAAAGCCTGGCAAAGGCACAACAGAAAAAGAGAATTTTAGACCAATATCCCTGATGAACATCGATGCAAAAATCCTCGATAAAATACTGGCAAATCAAATCCAGCAGCACATCAAAAAGCTTATCCACCATGATCAAGTTAGCTTCATCCCTGGGATGCAAGGCTGGTTCAACATACACAAATCAATAAACATAATCCATCACATAAACAGAACCAAAGACAAAACCACATGATTATCTCAATAGATGCAGAAAAGGCCTTTGACAAAATTCAACAGCCTTTAATGCTAAAAAACTCTCAGTAAACTAGGTATTGATGGAATGTATCTCAAAATAATAAGAGCTGTTTATGACAAACCCACAGCCAATGTAATACTGAATGGGCAAAAACTGGAAGCATTCCCTTTGAAAACTGGCACAAGACAGAGATGCTCTCTCTCACCACTCCTATTCAACGTAGTGTTGGAAGTTCTGGCCAGGGCAATCAGGGAAGAGAAAGAAATAAAGTGTATTTAATTAGGAAAAGAGGAAGTAAAATTGTCCC
This sequence comes from Rhinopithecus bieti, assembly GCF_001698545.2. Lineage (NCBI taxonomy): Eukaryota > Metazoa > Chordata > Mammalia > Primates > Cercopithecidae > Rhinopithecus > Rhinopithecus bieti. Next base: position 775,258 of record NW_016804706.1, read on the forward strand.
TGTTCATAGATGACATGATTGTATATTTAGAAAACCCCATCGTCTCAGCCTAAAATCTCCTTAAGCTGATAAGCAACTTCAGCAAAGTCTCAGGATAGAAAATTAATGTGCAAAAATCCCAAGCATTCTTATAGACCAATAACAGACAAACAGAGAGTCAAATCATGAGTGAACTCCCATTCAAAATTGCTACAAAGAGAATAAAATACCTAGGAATACAACTCAGAAGGGATGTGAAGGACCTCTTCAAGGAGAACTACAGACCACTGCTCAATGAAATAAAAGAGCACACAAGCAAATGGAAGAACATCTAATGTTCGTGGATAGGAAGAATCCATATCATGAAAATGGTCATACTGCCCAAAGTAATTTATAGATTCAATGCCATTCCCATCAAGCTACCAATGACTTTCTTCACAGAATTGGAAAAAACTACTTTAAAATTCATATGGAAGCAAAAAAGAGCCCACATTACCAAGAGAATCCTAAGCAAAAAGAACAAAGCTGGAGGCATCACGCTACCTCACTTCAAACTATACTACAAGGCTATAGTAACCAAAACAGCATGGTACTGGTACCAAAACAGAGATATAGACCAATGGAACAGAACAGAGGTCTCAGAAATACCACTACACATCTACAACCATCTGATCTTTGACAAACCTGACAAAAACAAGCAATTGGGAAAGGATTCCATATTTAATAAATGGTGCTGGGAAAACTGGCTAGCCATATGTAGAAAGCTGAAACTGGATCCCTTCTTTACACCTCATACGAAAATTAATTCAAGATATATTAAAGACTTAAATGTTATACCTAAAACCATAAAACCCTAAAAGAAAACCTAGGCAATGCCATTCAGGACATAGGCATGGGCAAGGCCTTCATGACTAAAACACCAAAAGCAATGGCAACAAAAGCCAAATTAGACAAATGGGATCTAATTAAACTAAAGAGCTTCTGCACAGCAAAAGAAACTACCGTCACAGTGAACAGGCAACCTACAGAATGGGAGAAAATTTTTGCAATCTACCCATCTGTCAAAGGGGCTAATATCCAGAATCTACAAAGAACTTGAACAAATTTACAAGAAAAAGTCAAACAACCCCACAAAAACTGGGCAAAGTATATGAACAGACACTTCTCAAAAGAAGACATTTATGCAGCCAACAGACACACGAAAAAACGCTCATCATCACTGGTCATCAGAGAAATGCAAATCAAAACCACAATGAGCTACCATCTCACACCTGTTAGAATGGTGATCATTAAAAAATCAGGAAACAACAGATGCTGGAGAGGATGTGGAGAAATAGGAAAGGTTTTACACTGTAGGGAGTGTAAACTAGTTCAACCATTGTGGAAGACAGTGTGGTGATTCCTCAAGGATCTAGAACTAGAAATACCATTTGACCCAGCAATCCCATTACTGGATATATACCCAGAGGATTATAAATCATTCTGCTATAAAGACACATGCAAGTGTATGTTTATTGCAGTACTATTCACAATAGCAAAGACTTGGAACCAACCCAAATGTCCATCAATGATAGACTGGATTAAGAAAATGTGGCATATATACACCATGGAATACTATGCAGCCATAAAAAAGATGAGTTCATGTCCTTTGTAGCAATGTGGATGAAGCTTGAAACCATCATTCTGAGCAAACTATTGCAATGACAGAAAACCAAACACCACATGTTCTCACTCATAGGTGGGAAGTGAACAATGAGAGCACTTGGACACAAGATGGGGAACAGCACACACTGGGGCCTGTTGTGGGATGGAGGGATGGGAGAGGGATAGCATTAGGAGAAATACCTAATGTAAATGACGAGTTAATGGGTGCAGCAAACCAACACAGCACATGCGTACATATGTAACAAACCTGCACGTTGTGCCCATGTACCCTAGAACTTAAAGTATAATTTAAAAAAAAATGTGAGAGAAAAGAATACCAAAATTCATTGCAAGGATCCTTAACAAGAACTACTTACATTGGAAGCAAACCACAGAGAATTGTAAGGAGCCATGTGACAGAGAGGACCAGGATGCCATGAAAATGACCTTGGCTAAAAATAGGTCATTTAACCCTTGGCTCACTGGCATCTCTCCAGATTTTCAATTATACAATGTTCAATCTGCTGTGCAAGGTAATTCCATCTTGCAAAGGATTTGATGTTACATTCTACCACACATAAAACTGAATTAAACTTTTACGGAATTGGAAATGCACATCATTGATCAAAATAAATCAAACATGAAAAGAGTAGGAAGGAATAACCAGTGATGGAATAGCAAATGTGAATGGAAAACAGAATAGGACTGCTAAAAAGACAAAAAACTTCCGAAGCACATAATAGCTGTGTTATTTAAAAATCGTAGTGGTCTCCAAATGACTTCTATCACATCTCATTCAATACCAGAGCAAAAGATGTTAAGTTTATTATGGAATGCCCACCAAATAGCTAGTTTCTGAAAAACCCTTGTTTCTCAATTTGAGCTAACCATTTCAGGCTACTGCTTCAAACCAAAGTTACTGGCATCATGCTAAGCTAGATGTGTTGACTGAAGTATGAGATTCACACTTTTGTAAATGAAAAGCAATTTGATTAGGCAAAGTTTTTCTAAGTGAAAGCAAGCTTACTGAGAATTAAAGAAACAAGAGAATGGCTACTCCATATAGCAGAGTTTTTTGTTTTTTAAGTGTAGGCAAATATTTAGTGAAGATGATATTTCAATAAGAAAACTGGCACTTGGGACATGCTTCCACTAAATTTGAGACATCTTAGACAGAACAAAGTTTTATTTTTGAGGCATTATTTTTATGGGATTGAAGTCTTGGAACTATTTGATCTAGTTACTCTATGTTCTCAACTGTGTTAACTCGTTGAAAACAACATTGTTATTAAAGGTATTCACAAGAAAAATTCAGAGATACTGTTGCATCTCCTTTCTCTGTTTCAAACTGTTTTCTCCTAAGCACCCAAGGCTCTGTGATGTCTCAAACATTTAATCATTAATTTTAAAAGAGCTTATTATGGAATTAGAAAAAAACTATTTTAAAATTCATATGGATCCAATAAGAGCTCATATAGCCAAAAGAATATTAAGCAAAAAGAACAAAGCTGGAGGCATCATGCTACACCACTTAAAACTATACTATAAGACTACAGTAAACAAAACAGCATGATACTGGTACAAAAACAGGCACATAGACCAATGGAACAGAATAAAGAACTCACAAAAAAAGACTGCACATCTACAACAAATTGATGTTCAACAAACCTGACAAAACAAGCAACGGGGAAAGGATTCCCTATCTAGTAAATGGTGATGGGAGAACTGGCTAGCCATATGCAGAAAATTGAAACTGGACCCCTTCCTTACACCTTAAACAAAAATTAACTCAATATAGATTAAAGACTTAAATGTAAAATGCAAAACTATAAAAAACCCTGAAAGAAAATCTAGGCAATACCATTCAGGACACAGGCATGGGCAAAAATTTTATGAAGAAATCGCAAAAAGCATCTGGCACAAAAGCAAAATGGGCAAGTGGGATCTAATTAAACAAAAGAGCTTCTGCACAGAAAAAGAAACTGTCATCAGAGCAAACAGACACCCTACAGAATGGGAGAAAATTTTTGCAATCTATCTATCTTACAAAGTTCTAATATTCAGAATCTACAAAGAACTTAAGCAAATTTACATGAAAAAAACTTCATTAAAAAGTGGACAAAGACATGAAGAGACATTTCACAAAATAAGACATACATGTGGCCAAAAAATATGAAAAAAAACTCAACATCACTGATTACAGAAATGCAAATCAAAACCACAAATGAGATACTATCTAATGCCAGTCAGAATGGCAATTATTTAAAAGTAAATAAACACCAGATGTGGCGAGGTTGTGGAGCAATAGGAAGGCTTTTACACTGTTGGTGGAAATGTAAATTGGTTCAACCATTGTGGAAGACAATTTGGTGATTCCTTAAAGATTTAGAACCAGAAACACCATTTCACCTAGCAATCCCATTACAGGGTATATAACCAAAGGAGAATAAACCATTCTATTATAAAGATACATGTATGTGTATGTTCATTGCAGCACTATTCACAATAGCAAAGACATGAAGTCAACCCAAATGCCCATCAATGATGGACTGCATAAAGAAAATATGGTACGTATATACCATGGAATATTATGCAGTCATGAAAAGGAATTAGATCAAGTCCTTTGCAGGGGTATGGATGAAGCCAAAAGCCATTATCCTCAGCAAACTAACACAGGAACAGAAAGCCAAACACCACATGTTCTCACTTATAACTGGGAGAGGCCTGAGCAGAACACATGGACACAGGGAGAGGAACATCACACACTGGGGCCTGCTGGGGGAGGGCAGTGGTAGGAGGAGCATTAGGAAAAATAGCTAATGCATGCCAGGATTAATACATACGTAATGGGTTGATAGGTGCAGCAAACCACATAGCACACATTTAGCTATGTAACAAACCTGCACATCCTGCACATGTACCCTGGAACTTAAATTAAATTAAATTAAATTAAATTAAATTAAAAGACAAGCTAAAGGCGTTAATGAAAATAATTAGATAAAAAAAAAAACTTTGATTTTCAAAATCCTGAAACAAGTGTTTTAATTTTGCTTTAAACATATATTCAAATCCTTTAATACTGTTCCCTTCCAGAGGTGCTGCTTAATTTCCTGTCTTGAGTGTGGCTTGGACTTAATGATGCACTTCTGATATGGTCTGGCTCTGTATTCCCACCCAATTCTCATCTTGAATTGTCATGCAAATTATAATCCCTGTGTATTGGGGGAGGGGCCTCATGGGAGGTGATTGGATCATGGGTATGGTACCTCCATGAGAGAATTCTCATGAGATCTGATGGTTTCATGAGGGGCTTTTCCCCATTTTGATCTGCATTCCTCTCTTCTGCCACCATGTGAAGAAGGACGTGTTTGCTTCCACTTCTGCCATGGTTGTAAGTTTCATGGGGCAGCTTCCTCAGCCTTGCAGAACTGTGAGTCAATTAAACCTCTTTCCTTTATAAATTATTCAGTCTCAGGTATTTCTTTATAGCAGTGTGAGAACGAACAAATACAACTTCAAACTGATAGAGTAATGCTGACATAATAGTTTGTGACTCTGGGTGTAGAACATAAAACTCACTGCAGGCTCCCCCTTCTCTCTCAAGGTCTCTGGGATCATGAGCTCTGGGGGAAGCCACCTGCTGTGCAATAAGCAGCCCTGAGGCCTGAGTCAAGGTCCATGAGGCTGAGAACTGAGGCCTTCTGGGAACAGACAGCAAGGAACTAGGCCTTTTCCACAGCCATGTGACTGATTCATGTTTCATGTGAATCCTCAGCCCCAGTGAAGCCCTCAGATGATGCAGGCCTAGGCTAACAACTGGACTGCAACCTTGTGAGAGGCCCTGAGCCAGAAGCACTCAGGGAAACCTCTCCTGGAACCCTGACCGTCGGAAACTGTGGGAGATGATGAATATTTGCTGTTTTGAGATGCTAAGTTTTACATAATTTGTTATGCAATAGTAAATAACTAACACATTTTCACAAAAGAGAATCTATTATTACATGTTAGTTTGCATTTGCTCTAAATTTATCATTACTATTAATATTATTGTTATTTATATAGGGTCTCACTCTGTCACCCAGGCTGGAGTGCAGTGGCATGATCACCATGCACTGCTGTGTCGACCTCCTGGGCTCAAGGGACCCTCTGATCTCAGCGTCCTGAGTAACTGGGACTACAGGCATGAAGCACCACACCTGGCTAATTTTCTAAATTTTTTTGTAGAGATGGGGGTTTCTCCATGTTGCCCAGGCTGATCTTCAACTTCTGGAGTCAACAAATTCGCCTTCCTCTGCCTTCCACGGTGCTAGAATCACAGGCGTGAGCCACCACACCTGGCCTAAATTAATTATAAGACATTAAACATGTAACTTAGTTTTAAAAGGTAAGAAGAATGTCCGTGGGTGAAGAGGATGCATTTTATTACCATTCACAATGATCACTTTACTTGAACTTCAATTTCCAACTGTGTCCCAATTAAACACGAAAGGAAGATCCAATCCTTGCTGGGCTGATTCTGTGATGGCCTCAGTAACCAGCTCCTGGACGTTCACCTTCCCCCAGTTATTCAACCAACTCTAATGTAGGTGCTACTGTGAAGGGATTTAGCAGATATAATTAAGGGCCTCAATTAGTTGACTTTAGACTAGGTTTATCCTGCTTGGACTGTCCTAATCAGATGAGTACTTGAAAGGACTGGGTTCTTCCTGAGCGTAGAGAAATACAGTGTGAGAGGAATTCAGCATGAGGGGTTTCCTCCACTGTGGGCTTTGAAAATGAAGAGGCTGTGTAGGAAAGAACGCTGTTGGGCACCAGGAATTGAGCACAGCCCTCCCTGTTCTCTATATTGACAGCCAGCAAGGAACAGGAACCTCAGTCTTACAACTGCCAGAAAATTCATTCTGCCACCTCTGTATAAGTCTGAAGGAGGATTCAAAATGAAAACACAGCTTTTGGAAGCCCAGAACAGAGATTCTCTCCACGTTTTGCCCAGATTTCTGACCAAGGAACTATAAGAAGATAAATGGGTGTTGTTTTGCTGGTCGTGATAGTGCATGAATGAATTGATGAATTGATATGCACACTAGTTACATAAAATAAAATCTTTCTGAACTTTTTCAGTATCTTACATTTTATAATTTTCTGTGATGCAATTTAATACATTCATATTTCATTCATTCAGTCAACAAAAATTAATTTAATCCCTACGATGAACCAGGTGTACCCTCATATGCTCACGTGCCTGACATTCCAGAAGCTTCACAAGACCAAGGTGGAGCCACTGGAATGTTTTAGGTGGAGAAATGACACACTGTGACTCACAGGAGCAGGACCACTGTGGAGAGAACAGTCACGCAGCAGGTCATGGGACAGTGCTAGAGCCACAATTCAGGAATGACAGGGTGGTGGAGACTAAGGGGAGAGGAGGGCCTGAGGGATGAGAGGGATAGAGGGAAGGGCTGGAGAAGCAGGAGGTGAGGAAATGGAGCAGAGGGAAAGAATTCGAAAGCAGCAGAATTCTTAGGTTTAAACACTTGTTTAATAGATTTGTAATACATCCATCTACAGAGCCTCGCTGGGTGTTCTTTGCAGTTGACCTTTAATACTTTATGTGGGTCTGCCCGAAAACTAATTGTTTTTACGTTAATCAGATTTTAAAAATACTAAGTGTTCCTATAAAATATACACAACACTTAGATGTGGATACTTCCTAAAAACAGGCAGTGCATGAGCACTGGTGAGGGGCACTGTGACTGCATTGAGTGCTTGCCACTGTGAGGTGAATAAAGTCTGTACTGGCTCCTGGTTGCAACATAAAATAAGACAGTGGCTATTTTGTATTAGGAGATGCCCTGGACTCACACAGAAACGCAGGGCTATGGAATGAAGGTAAATATAAAATACTACAAGTGGGAGTCACAGATACATTGTCTGTGAAAGTGAAACTTAGGAGCTTTGTGAGTCCTGTTGTACTGCTTTTAGACACATTTATATGTCACGGAACCAAAGTCACATTTTCTACCGATTAGATCCTGATCATTCAGGGATTACCAAGATTCTACTACCCACTGTAGTTAATAAACAAAAAGCAAACTGGTCTCTGTTCTATCTCATGCACTCAGGCGCAACTTTTCCAGTTCTAAAGAAAAGAAAAAAGAAAAGAAAAAAAAAAAGCCCTGTCACTACACCTCCATTCCCAGGGCAAGCTCACTCTCTGGCACCAAGCTCTCTGAGGTGATTTTTCTTCTAGAAGAGTCCACTGGAACAGGTAAGGAGTAGGAGGCAGGGAGTCCAGTTCTGGGACGGGGAGTCTGTGATGAAAAGTGAAGAGAGAGGGACGGGGCCCATGCCGTGTGTTTCTCCCTGGTTTCTCAGACAGTTCCTGGGCCAAGACTCAGGGAAACATTGAGACAGAGCGCTTGGCACAGGAGTAGAGAGGTCAGGGCGAAGTCCCAGAGCCCCAGGCATGGCTCTCAGAATCTCAGGCTCAGAAAGCGGTGTGGGGATTGGGGAGGCCCAGCGTTGGGAATTCCCCATCTCCGAAGGGTTTCTCTTCTCCCTCTCTCAACCTACATCTGGTCCTTCTTCCTGGATACTCACCGGGCGGCCCCAGTTCTCACTCCCATTGAGTGTCGGGTTTCTAGACTTCTTCTAGAGAAGTCAATCAATGTAGCCACTGTCCCGGTTCTAAAGTTCTGTAGCCACGGTCCCGGTTCTAAAGTTCCCACGCACCCACCAGGACTTCGATTCTCCCCAGTCGCCAAGGATGGGGTCATGGCGCCCCGGACCCTTCTGCTGCTGCTCTCGGGAGCCCTGGCCCTGACCCAGACCTGCGCGGGTGAGTGCGGGGTCGGGAGGGAAACAGCCTCTGTGGGGAGTAGCTAGGGGTCCGCCCAGCGGAGGCGCAGGAACCCGGTTGCTGTGTCGGGAGGAGAGTCGGGAGGGTCTCAGCCCCGTCCTCGCCCCCAGGCTTCCACTCCTTGAGGTATTTCCACACCGCCACGTCCCGGCCCGGCCGCGGGGTGCCCCCGCTTCATCTTCATGGGCTAAGTGGACGACACGCAGTTCGTGCGGTTGGACAGCGACGCCGCGAGTCCTAGGATGGAGCCGCGGGCGCCGTGGATGGAGCAGGAGGGGCCGGAATATTGGGAGGAGAAGACAGGGACCGCCAAGACCAACGCACAGTTTACCGAATGAACCTGCGGACCCTGAGCGGCTACTAGAACCAGAGCGAGGCCTGTGAGTGACACCGGCCGGGGGCGCAGGTCACTACCCCTCCATATCCCCCACGGACAGTCCGGGTCTCCCCGAGTCTTCGGGTCCGAGATCCACCCCGAGGCCGCAGGACCCGGAGACCCTTGACAGGGGAGAAGCCTAGGAGCCGTTACCCGGTTTCATTTTCAGTTTAGGCCAAAATCCCCGCAGGTTGGTCGGGGCGGGGGCGGGGCTCGGTGGGCGGGGCTGACCGCGGGCGCAGGGCCAGGGTCTCACACCATCTAGAGGATGCCTGGCTGCGACAAGGGGTCCGACGGGCGCTTCCTCCGGGAACATCACCAGCTCGCCTACGAGGGCAGGGATTACATCGCCCTGAACCAGGACCTGTGCTCCTTGACCGCCGCAGACACGGCGGCTCAGATCACCCAGCTCAAGTGGGAAGCTGCCGGCGAGGCGGAGGTTCATCCTCACAGTGATAGGTACCTATTCGATGTGGTGTGTTTTTCCTCTCTACTCTCAGACCCTCAGCCAGTATCACTACTGGCATTCCTGATCCACTGGCTCAGAATTTCAGTACATTATCTGCCCGCGGGACACACCTCAGAGGGAAAGGGATGAAGCGTGGGCCGTGACCAAGGCATGCCCTGGTCATATCAACACCTGCACCTCCCAGGGGCTGCCAGCCACACAGAGTCACAGACAGGTCTCTACAGACACAATTTTGTACCAGCTTGGATTAAACCCTCTGAGGAATGGGTGCCATCTTTCAGGATGTGGTGCTTGTATTAAATCAAAGACGTCTCTATAGTGCTGTGTTTACAGAAGGAAGATATACGTGGGTCCAAAAACCAAGAAGTTGAAACAGGTGTGGCTGCATGTCTCATCCCTTATATTCACCCTCAGGGTGATTTTGCACTTCTCGTCTCCAATATCGGGGCTCTGCAGGGGAGGAGGTCCTGGTTTCCCAAAGGGGGCACCCTGGCAAGGAGACAAATGAGAGTCCATGGAACTACACATTATGGGTGCCCCCAGGGATGTTTGAATAGTATGTGCCCAGACACAAGCAGGTGAGAAGAGGAGGAGGCAGGGCTGCTATCACACAAGGAAGGCAGAAGTGTGTGTGGAAATAAGAGATCCACTTGGAGGCCTTATGGTTCCCCTTGTCCTGTTGTAAGTGTGAGCAGAATCATCCAGCAACGCAGCCTGAGAGGGTTTGATATTCAAGAGCCCAGAACCCTCAGGAAGGAAGGATTGAGTGATACACCTAGATAATGTCCCAAGGCTCCACTCCTGTGCTCTGACATCCTCAGAAGGTTTAGTGCAGAAGCCCTGCTTCCCATGGGCTGTTCCCAGCCAGTGACCGGTCACAGCAAGCACACTAAGGCAGGCCATTACTGGGAGATATGGGACTCCTCTGATGGCCAACTGTGGCTAGAAGACTCCTCCATGGCCTTGCTCAACCTTCCTTAGATCGCCTGTGCTCTAGGATGTGTGGAACAAACCTTCTATCCTTCTGTCCAGCACTTGGGGTCACACTTGCATTGTGGTGTGCTGCCTTTTCCAGGGATTTCTGGCTCACTTCCCATATACCCTTACAGGTGTGTCCCCTCATAAAATGCCACAGACTTGAAGTTCATCTTGGCATCTGCTCCTTGAAGGACTTGGACTAAAAATTATTTCCATCTGCACATCAATAACTCTTACTTATTTCAACTTGTAAAATCCTTCTCTTTGTCCAACTTCTGCCACCCCCATAGAATCTATTTTACTTGTGTTTGTAGTCTCTTTGAGTTAACGGATATTTGCTCTATTAAGCTACTAAATTTTGAGGTAGTTTCTGTCACAGCACTTGATAACTATTAAGGCTTCCTTTTTTTTTTGTTTTTTCTTGAGATGGAATCTCACTCTGTTGCTCAGGCTGGAGTTCAGTGGCTCAATCTCGGCTCACTGCAAGCTCCACGTCCCAGGTTCACGCCATTCTCCTGCCTCCTGAGTAGCTGGGACTACAGGCGCCTGCCACCACGCCCCGCTAATTTTTTGTATTTTTAGTAGAGACAGGGTTTCAGCATGTTAGCCAGGATTGTCTCGATCTCCTGACCTCGTGATCTGCCCGTCTCAGCCTTCCAAAGTGCTGGGATTACAGGCGTGAGCCATTGCGCCTGGCCAAGGCTTTCTCAAGTTTCCATTATTCCATGGGTATTATCTACACATCTTTTAATACCTTGCATTTTAATAACATTAGCCATATTTGCCGTTTCCAACCCTTTCCTCCTATTCTTTTTTGAACATTTTTATTTTGTCTTTCTCTGTCCTTCCTTCCTTCTTTACTTCTTTCTTCCCTCAGAGCTTTCTCCCTCCCTCTATTTTTTTCATAAAACCTAAGTGTTCAGGCTAAAAGGAAGCATCACTTGAACCTAATGTCAAAAGTATAATGCCATAATTTATAATATAAAAGTAAAGAAAAGGAAGTGATTAATTGAATATGAAGAAAATGTCTAGGGTGATTCTGCAGCCAAGACAGTGGCTTTTAATATTTAATCTCCTACTTCAACTGAATGTTTTCAGAACACACGAGCAACATGAGCTCTTTCCCATTCTTGGTACAAGCACTTGAGAAATCAAATTAGCCTTATCTAGTCTGATTAATGTCCATATACCATATAATCCCACCGTCTGCCTCCTGATCATACACTCTGGGGACACTGTTGGCTATGTGTCCAGGAGAAGTGTAAAATGGAATGTCTTATAAAACTACAATAATCCAGACAGTGTGAAAGTGAGAGACACAGAGATCAATGAACAGAAGTGAGAATCTAGAAAGACATTATTACATTTTTTGTCAATTGATCGTCAATAAAGTTGCATAGGTAATACGAAGTGACACTTACCACCACATAAAATATAAGCTCGTCTAAAACACCAAAAGCAATGGCGACAAAAGCCAAAATTGACAAATGGAATCTAATTAAACTAAAGTGCTTCTGCACAGCAAAAGAAACTACCATCAGAGTGAACAGGCAACCTACAGAATGGCAGAAAATGTTTGCAATCTACTCAGCTGACAAAGGGATAATACCCAGAACCTACAAAGAACTCAAACAAATTTACAAGAAAAAAACACAACAACCCTATCAAAAAGGGCTGGGCAAGGATTGAACAGAACACTTCTCAAAAGAAGACATTCTATACAGCCAACAGGACAAATGAAAAAATGCTCATCATCATTCTTAGCATCAGAGAAATGTCAAATTCCAAAACAATTGACATAACCATTTCACACAATTAGAATGGCAATCATAAAAAGTCAGGAACAACAGGTGCTGAGAAGGATGTAGGAGAAATAGGACACACTTTCCACTGTTGGAGGGACTGTAAATAGTCATTCATTGTGAAGATATTGTGGTGATTCCTCAAGGATCTAGGAACTATCGTCCATTTGACCCAGCCATCCCATTACTGGTTATACCCAAGATTAATAAATCATGCGCTATATAAGGACACACTGCACATGTAGTTTATTGTGGTACTATTCCCAATAGGCAAAGACTTGGAATCAAACCCAAATGTCCATTCAGTGACAGACTGGATTAGAAGTGGCACATATACACCATGGAATACTATGGCACCCATGGAAAAAGATGAGTCGTGTCTTTTGTAGGCATGGATGCAGCTGGGAAACATATTCTAGCAAACTAATGCAAGAACAGAAACACACCGCATGTTCTCACTCATAAGTGGGACTGAACAAATTGAGATCAACTGAACACGAGGAAGGGGAACATCACACACCGGGGTCCATTGGGGAGGGGGAGAGGAGAGGGATAGCATTAGGAGATACCTTAATGTAAATGACGAGTAATGGGGTGCAGCCACACCAACATGGCACATGTATACATAGGTAACAAACCTGCATGTTGTGCACATGTACCCTAGAACCTAAAGCATAATAAAAAAAGAAAAAATATATAAGCTCAAACAAATTAGAGACCTAGACAGCTAAAATTTATGAGTTAAAACTATCAAATTTCTAAAAGAAAATATAGGAGAAAATTTTTGTGACATTGGGTAGTCAGGCAAAAGATTCTTAGATAAAATACCAAAAACATGATCTACAAATGAAAAAAGAGAGAGAGAAATTGGGCTTAGTTAAAATTTAAAACTTAAGTGCTTCAAAAGACATTATTGAGAAAATGAGAAGACAAGTCATAGATTGAGGGAAAAATTTTCACAGTTTATCACAAATTACATTTGTGATGAAGAACATGTATCCAGAATATAAGACAAGTTCTTAAACTCAATGTACGAAGACGAGCAACTCAACCAAAAATGAGCAAATCATACAAATATGCACAACTGACTTTTACAGAAGCACAAAAGCAATTCAATGAAGGAAGGAGCGCTTTCCCAACGAATGGTGCTGGAACAACTGGACAACCACAGTGGAAAAAAATAACCTGAGCCCAAACCTCATGCTTTATACAAAAAATAACTCAAAATGAGTCACCAGCTTGAATGTAAAACACAGAGTTAAAATGGCCAACATTGAGCCAGGTGTGGTATCACAGGCCTGCACTCTCAGCTACTCGGGAGGCTGAGGTGGGAGGATCCCTTGAGCCCAAGAGTTCAAGGCCAGCCTAGGCAAGAATTTTTTTTTTTCTAAAATAAATAATAAAGTTAAAACTTAAAATTACAAACCTTTTAAGAAAAAGTCATCCGAACTAAGACTGGACAAAGAGTTCTTAGACATAACACCAGAATATGTTCCATCAAAAATAAAGTTAACAAATTGGATCCTACCAACACTAAAAACTGTTGCTCTGTGAGAGACCTGTGAAGAGCTAAAAAGACAAGCTACAGAACGAGAGAAGATATTTACAGACAACATATTCTGTAAAGACTGTATTCAGAATATATGGAGAAATTAAAAAACCCAACAGTAAAAATGAAATCCAAATACACAATAGGCAATAAGCAAGACATGAACAGATATTTCACTGAAGAGGATAAACACCGGGCTAATAAGCAGATGAAAAGGCACTCAACATGATTATCCAGTAGGAAAACACAAATTAAAACCACAAGGATGAGAATGGCTATAATACAAAATAAAGGTAGCAACAGATGCTGGCAAGGATGCAGAGAAACTGGGTCACTCTTATATTGCTGGTAGAAATGTTTTTTAAAAATTGGACAGCCACTCTGGAAATGAGTATTGCAGTTTTCTTCAAACTGAACATGCAATTTACCTTATGACTAACAAATTCCCTCCTTATTTCAAACACGGGAAATCTTTATGTTCACGAAAATCCTGTGCACAAATACTCTTGCAGCTTTATTCATAATACCCCCAAACAGGAGTTAATGCAACTGCCTTTCAGTGGGTGAGTGAGATCTGCTGTTTGAACTCATAACTGAGTCACACAAGTGCCCTTTCTCAAGGCTACCATCCAGCTTCTCTGTGCAATAAGTGTTTTATGCATATTTCCCATTTTCTCACAAGGAATATTAAAGATGTGTACTCAAGGATCAAACTTTAATGAACATAAATTTTTTACTGCACCATCAAAGACATTCTTAAAAGGCAATGCAGTTTAGAGCCACTGCCTTGGTTCTGCTAAGGTGCTGGGTGTGTTACCGACCTTGGCATTTGCAGCATTAATGGAAAAGTGAACATAATGAAACAGGCAGATGGCATCTTGGTATTTCTGTGAAAACAGGTTTCCCTCCTGAACTCTCTGAAGGCAGCTCAGGGGATACACCTTCAAAATGGCAAAGATCGATTATGGTTCCTAGTGGGACACAACCCCTAGCCTATTCCAGTTCAGCTCTCTCTCTCTCTCTCTCTCTCTCTCTGTCTCTCCCCCCTCTCTCTTTCCCTCATTCTTCCAACTTACGTTGTATAAATTTTCAAATGTGCAAATAAGCTGAAAGAATGGTGCAGTAAAATTCAAGTTACCACTCTACCATATTTGGTTAATATCTCTTTATATACATAAAAGCAGAGTGTGAAATGATGGATCACAGAGACCCAGAAGGGTAAGGGTGGTTGGCATTGGGTGTATAATAGAGGGATTTCTTGGTGAGTACAATGTGCTTGTCTCCAGTGCTGGATGCTCTGAAGGCCCTGACTTTACCACAACCTATATAGCAATATAGCAAAATTGCACTTGTGCCCCATGAATATATATGAATTTAAAAAATTAAAAATAACATAACATGTCTCTTTATAGATACAGGTAGACATGTTTGTATAGCATGTGTGTGAATGTGTGTGTGTGTCTGTGTAGAGAGCAGCACAAGTTAAGAGATTAAGATTTTGTGACTGAACCATTCCAAAGTAACTTAAACATAAAACATACATGGATAAATGTGTCTGTGACAACAAACCTGAATACAAACATGAAAGAATATATCTATAAACACATCTCTGGATAGATAGCTTATGAACGAATTCCCTACACCAGCTCCCTTACTGGTTACCCTGTGAACACAGGCAGGCAGGGAACAGGACCCAACTAGATTCCCTCATCCTTCTCTTGCTTCCAGGCAGGTCCTGCATCCACTCCTGCTGCACAGGGGGCTCCCATCCCTGCCTTGGTCAGTTTCACAGGTGCTCCCCTAACTCTCTCTGCCACCACTGCTTTACCTGGATGGAGCTGAGGCTGCCCTGACTAAGAACAGCACCACCCACCTGTGCCCCCAAGACCAGGAAGTTAGGAGGAACCACGCAACAGGGTCAGGAACTCTCCCACCTCCCCAGTCAGTCTGAACTGATGGCAGGAGATACTGATGCTTGCTTTACTCATCCTCATTCCCAGCTCATTTATTCTTCATTAATTCAGTCCAATCTCCCCAACAGTCACTTCACCCCAGAAGCTGACTGACCTCTAATCTTTGTAATCAGGAAACCACAAAGCACTCTCTGTCACCTGCCTGATATCACCCTTCAGCTCTACGTCATCACATGTGAGCTCCAACTCTGCAGGGCAGGTGTCCCCCACAGGGTCAGCCCCTAAACATTGGCCCCAGATGTTCCCCCCATCCCTTCCCAGCCCTTTCGGTGCTGCTGTGAATCTGTCCCTCAATGAGAACTGGTGTGGAGATGTGGGGGAGGAGGGGAGATTTCTTTGTGCTGTGTCAAGGCATCGAGACAGACTTCTCCTTCTCTCCTGAACCTCACACTCTATCCCTTCCCAGACACTTGAAATAAAACGCAGACCGGAAATGTCTATTTAAGAGCTAAATATCTATAGTATAAAATATGAAGACAGAATAGAATGGGGTAATGCAGGAGAGTGTGACAGAGATGACAGGACCTCAAGGTGCCAGGAAAGCTGATCCTGGGCTCCCCACAAGGAGCCATAAGCAGGACACTCACTCATAAATGTCACCTATAATAATAAAATTACTGCATATGTAATATATCAAATATAATAAAATAACAAAAATAATATGGCACAGCTGCAAACACCTCATATATATATTAACCCTTTTCATTCATCCAACCACAAGAAATAAATGCTCATAGTTTCCCCATGTCATAGATGAGGAAACTGAGGCACCAAGAGAGAACATGCTGGTGAGACATAGGCAAGGAGCTGAATCCAGACCGCCCGGCTGCAGAGTCTAGTTGCCCTCAGTGGAGCCAGCGGACCCAGGAGCTGACACCAGAGACTGAGATCTCAACTGTGCACTGCCCTGGTGGTCTCCTGTCCCAACCAGGTGTTGATCCAGGCCTTGTAGGCTCATCAGCTCTGGATTAAAGAAAGAAACAGTAAATGCTCCCTTGGGTGCAGAGCGCTGCTTTTTATTCCCTGAGGACTTCTCCTTCCTCAGTCACTCCAAAATCAGATGCACCCTTTCTCTGAGGGAAGATGACATCCCCACTTTTTTCTCCCTCCCATGACACTTTCCCAGCCCCTGCCAGTCCCCTCCCATGACTCCATCAGCATCAGCACCTGCCCTGTGCCCAGCACCCATCCGGCAATGAGTGGGAGGACCTCAGGACTCAGGAACAAGACCCAGGAGGAAACTCAGTGCCCTTTCCTCCTCCTCTCATGCCTGACCAGCCCTGACACAGTGGGAGGCCTCCCCAAGAGAGGCCCTGGCTGTGTCTCCATGTCCCCCAGTCCTGGGCTGGGTCACACACACAGTCCTTCTACCCCTCAGACCCCAAGACCTCCTCATCTGCGGAGACACCTGCATACCAGGGCAGGCCCTGCACACTGTGGGTTCTGCCCTCCACCTGCAGCTCAGCATTCCTCCCCTCCCAGCTCTGAGCACACAGCTCCTAACTGGAGATCCCATCAGGAAGCCCTGGGACTCACAGGCCCAGCATGGAAATAGGTGGCTGCCATGGAGTCTGCACCTGATGTGATGCTGGTGATTCCCTTGCTCAAGGAGGCCCAACCTCCCCTCCCCATAACCTGCATGTGAGCTGTGCTTGCTCCTGCCTGTCCACTCACCCCTGGAAATGCAGCTCCACCCCAGGGCTGCTGCTTAGTGGGGCTGCAGGACCTTCCTGTCCAGTTCCTAACAGGGCTTCCACCCAGGCCACCGCCATTGCTGCCCACAAGGGATCTTCTCCTTCTCCTTGTGGAGTAGGGGGTTTCTTCAGACCCCTCAGCCTGAGGCTGCCTCTATGCATCCTCTGCACCTGGGGACTGCCACTGCCACAGGCACCATCTCCCACATGGATCCTCTGAGAAAGGAAGCTCTAAACTTGTGTTCCTGTTCCATTCAACGTCCCTTACAACATCAGTACTGGAGGACATCCTATTAAGATTATCCAGCTGAAATTATGTTCATGGACATCAACATTTAAAGCAGGAATTTTGAGAAATTGACATGTGATTTTCATGCCCTTTTTCTGGCCATTGTCCCAGTGAAACCATTCCTGCCTACAGGGAACCAGAACTGAATCCCTCTATGGGAGATGCCACAGGTGAGAGCAGGAGCGACCACAGACCTGCACTGCCTCTGCTGTAGGTGCCTCCTGGACAGGGCCCTCTTGCTGCAGGGCAGGGGATGAACCGTCTCATCTGCCCAGGCCTGAGGCACCGACTGACAGTGCCATTAGGTTCAAGGATGAGTCACCACCACCTCACTGACCAGACACACAGAAGTGGGGAAATGGCAGAAAGACTTGGGTCTCCCGGACACCCCAGACTCTCGTTGTGCCCTGCACTGACTCTGTCTTTGCAGAAACTGAAAACTTTCTGCTTGCTCTTTTCCTCTCCCCTCAAACAACCTGGCTGTGGGGGAAATGATTCTGACTGTCTCTTATTTTAAACTTACCAGGCCATGACTATGTTAAGAAGAAAAAAATTGGCTCAAAGAGGGCAAGGTGAGGCCACAGAGCACAGAACAAAGCCCCAAAACAGCCCCTGGGGACTATGACCCTTGGGGCTGGAAAAAGTAACACCTGGACATAGGATGAAAACAGGGACCACAGCTGCCCTGACAGGGGGCTGGTCCTCACTCCCCAAATAGCCCAGGGACATCTGCTTATCACCTCGTCCATATCAGCTGCAAGGAAACACAGGGAGACAGGGGTCACATGGTGGGAACCTGGAAAAAGCACGGCCTCAAGGGACCCAGAAGACATGACACCCCTGAGACAGCTCCCAGATGAGAGATATGGGGAGCTGCAAAGTGGACAGAGGATGGCCGTGTACACTCAGGACCCTCCCTGGTACAAGGGGACCTCAAAAGGACTGTACACACAGGGGCCCTCAGTCTGGGCCTCGTGGGTCTTTTTCTTGGTGTCCTCCTGATGGCTGGAGAAACAGGGGAGGGGGATGCAGAGCGGAAGGGACTAGAGGCACCACCTCTCCTTGGATTCCTCTCCAGTTTCTAGCCCTCGCCAGATCACAGCTGCTCCCTCTGAGACAGTGATCATCCAGGCCCTCAGCAATCAGCACACAATTCCCAACTCACCCACCTGGATGTGCCCTGGTCAGCCTGAGAGACAGAGACCGGGATGGGGACAGAGCAGGCACCATGGCCCTCCCTGCAGCCCACTCCTCACCTGCAGCAGGAGGAGGCCACGGCTGGACGTTTGAGGGCCTTGGCCCAGCCCTGGCTTGGGCAGGACTTAAGGGTATAAAAAATAACCTACATGTGATGGTTCATTTTCAATTCTATGTGCCTTAGTATAGGTTTAAGCAGCCCACATGGTCATAAAGAGATAAAAAAGCAAAATGTACTAAGCCACCACCCCCTCTCCTTCTGGCTTTCCCTTTCATACACTGGCCAGGAGCCTATCGGTTGGGGTCCCCTCAACGACCCCCTCCCCACCTCACCAAAAATTTAGTTTAGGCTAGCTTGCAACATAGATAATTATACCCCTTCTTATATTAGCAGCCATTAGGGCCATAAGTCAAATGTTTAAAGAGTCCTGAGACAATAGCAATGCATTATGGGCTGCAACAAAATGCAGCAAAAAGACACTAAGGAACATACTTGAAATCTTAAACTACCAATAGGTGACATCTGGGAAGATCATAAGCCCTTGGTACTCTGCTAATGAGGAAATGGGGGAGGGACTTGAGCACTAGCGAATACATTGTTGAAATTGTTGAAACCGTCCCTGGTGTGTCTGCATTCCAGACACCTGATATTGCAAAACTGTCACTCACAGTCTCACTTTTGCTGTTCTCCGGGTCTCTGAGTCCATTCTTTGGGTTTGGATGGGTGCGTTTGTTTCTCATAGTCTAGTGGCCTGTATGGGGATCTCTGTGCTTGTGTGAAGTGAGTGAGACTTTGCCTGAGAGGAGAAACACGTACCAATTGATTCATGTGGCCCGGCTTCTCACAGAAACCATAGACAAACTTGAAACTGTTATTCAGTACACAATGAAAGTGACAAGGGGGCGTAGGGGGGTGGAAAGCAGGCACCATGGCAAGCAGGCAACCTCGTGTGTCTTGTGGGAGACACTGAACGTACTGTGGGGGGTCACATCACCATTAGAGAGCTGACGGATATGGGATGGTGTTGGGCTGTCTATTGTCTCTACATAATCCAGCAAACTGTCCCTGAGGGAGCCTGGTGAGGCCTAAAGAATGAATGAAATTACTCTAGGAATGGCCAAGTAGGAGTTATAATTGCAGTTTTTGTGTTGTCTGGATATCACTGGTAGAGCAGATCAATAAATCCTTAGGCACACAGCGTGCAGCTGTGGATTTGGCGAGTGCATTTCTTTCCTCTCCAATTAGAAAGGGGATACGGAATGATTCATATTCATGTGGGATACACAACACATTTATTTATCATTTGCCTCAGGGCTATTGTAACTCCTCTGCCCTCTGTAGTATATAGTCTTAAGACTACAGTAGACATACTGGATATCCTATAGGATATTAAATCAGCTCATTTCATTGACAATTTCATGTTGACTGGGGTGGATGAGCAGCAGATAGAAAGTGCACTGGAGTCCTTGGCAAAATAAGCGCACTCCAGAAGGTGAAGGTAAACCTTACAGAGCTTCAAGAGTGGCCACTGAAGTGAAGTTTTATGGGTGAACAAGTGCCAAGTGTTTAGGGGAATGCAGTTGTGTCCCCTCCAAGGTAAAAGACAAACTGTTGCATCTTGCATCCTCACCAGAAGGAAGGAAGCACACTGCCTGGTGAGCCTCTTTGAGTTCTGACGACACCACATTCCACATCTAGGTATATTGCTTTGGCCCACACTTTAGGTGAAGTAGGAGGAGGCCACTTTCATGTGGGGCCCACACAGGAAAAGACCCTGCAGCAGATGCAGGCCATGGTGCAAGCAGCCAGCATCTCTCTGACACCCTGGGGCTAGTGGTGCCAGTGGTGGGGAAAGATGAGAGATGGAGCTGAACCAAGCACCAGTGGGAGAGTCACAGTGGAGGGCCTGGGATTCTGGAGTAAGATCCTGTCATCCACAGCAGAGACATATGCCCCCTGTTAGAAGCAGCCTTTAGTGTTCCTTGTCCTGATTCAGTAGAATGCTTGACCATGGGACACCAAGCAGTGATATAGTTCCAAGTGCCTGCATGACCCACAAAGTCATAGATTGCACAGGCCCAACAGCATCCATCATGGGGTGAAAATGGTCCACCTGGGTTCAACTTGAATCCCATATTGACACCCACAGAAAACACCCAAGTCTGATGTGGCACTGAACAGCTAAACAGACAAATGGAAGTTAGCCGCCTTCACCATGGGTCAGCCCAGGCCTGGTAGG
Source organism: Rhinopithecus bieti (assembly GCF_001698545.2). Taxonomy (NCBI): domain Eukaryota; kingdom Metazoa; phylum Chordata; class Mammalia; order Primates; family Cercopithecidae; genus Rhinopithecus; species Rhinopithecus bieti. The sequence goes on from NW_016804706.1 coordinate 796,307, forward strand.
ATGGGCGCATGAATGGAGCAACCACAGTGGCAGGTATGAGGCTACATATGGGGCCAGAAACACTGACCCTCTCCCCCAGCCCTACTAAGGTAGATGCAGCTACTGCCACCTCTGAATGTCAACTCATCAGCATTTGGAGCCCATGATGTGCCCCAGTGGGGCACTATTTCTTTAGGTGACTACCTAGCCACTAAGTAACAAGTGACTACATTTAGCTACTTCCATTCTGGAAGGGCCAGAGGTTCATCTTCATAGGGATAGGCTCCTATTCCAGGGGTGGGTTTTCCTGTGCTGTTCTCAGACACTCAACCAGCACCACTCTCTGGTGATGTTGACATTCCTGATCCACATGCTAGGCAGTGCTCCTAGCCCATTATCTCCCTGAAGGACCCACTTGGCAGGGAAAGTTTCAGTGTTTCCATGGCTGTGGGTTCCACTAATCCTATCACCATCTGCACCACCCAGAGGCTGCCAGCCACAAGGAATGCTGGACAGGTCTTCTATAGGCACAGCTCAGTGCCAGCCTGGAGGAAGCACTCTGAGGGGTGGGTGCCATCTTTCAGAACATGGTACATTGTTTGAATCAGAGACGTCTCTATGGTGCTGTGTTCTCAGTGGAAGAACATGTGGGTCCAGAAATCAAAAGGTGGAAGCAGGTATGGCTCCATGTCCAATCTCTTTGATTCACCCACTAGGGTATTTTGCATGTTTTATCTCCAACACTGGGCTGTGCAGGTTAGGAGGTCCTGGTTTCCAAAGGAGGGTACACTTAAAAGGAGACAAAAGAGAGCCTGTTGAATTACACATTACTTTAGTCACCACAGAAGTTTGGACAGTGTGTGCCCAGAGACCACCTGGTGAGAAGAGGAGTCTCCTCCTCTCCAGGCCCAGGTAATAGACCCTCATTCCCAGGAGGAGGCATGGCTACTTTCACACAGGAGGACAAAAGCATGTGTGGAAACCAGAGATCCACCTGGGGGCCTTCTGGTTTCCCTTACCTCATTGTAAGTGTGAGCAGAATCATCCAGCAATTCAGCCTGAGAGGATTTGATTTCCAAGGGCACAGACCCGTCAGGGCAGCAGGTTTGAGTCACACTCATGGGTAATCTCCCAAGGCCCTGCTCCTGTGCTCTAATATCCTCAGTAGCATCTTCCCATGGGCTGCTCCCAATCAGTGACGGGTCATACCAGTGACACTAAGGCAGGACATTCCTAGGAGGTGGGGGACTCTTCTGATGGCCAACTGTAGCTCGAGGACTCCTCCATGGCCTTGCTCAACTCTCCTTAGATTACCTGTGGTCTAGGACACGTCCAGTAAATCTTCTCTCCTTCTGTCCATCATGGGAGGGTCACACTTACATCTTGGTCTGTTGCCTTTCCCAGGGTAACCTGCCTCCCTTGCAATATTGTCTGACAGGTGTGTCCCCTAATAAAATGCTGTAACTTTACTCCATGGTGGCACTTGCTTTTTGGAGGATTTGGACTACAAAATCATTTTCATCTGCACACCGGTGACCTCTTACTTATTCCAATTTGTAAAATCCTTTTGTTTATTCAACTTTTTCTACTTGCATTGGCTCCATTTTGCTGGTATTTGTATTATGTTTTTGAATTCGTCCATGTTTGTTGCTTTAATCACTAAATTCAATTTGCATTCAATTTGGGAGTAGTTTGTTACACAGCAATGGATAAACAAATGAAGCCCTCTTACACTTCCATTATTCTATAGAGGTTCACTACATCTGTTTTATTTCCTCCCATTTTCATAATATTGGCCATACATAGGGTTTCTAGTTTCTCACGTCTATTCTTTTCTTTATTTTAGTTTCTTTTATTTTTTATTCCTTCCGTTTCTCCTTCCTTCTGTCTCTCCCTCCCTCTCTTTCTTCTCTATTTCCATTCAACCGCCCGCCCTCCTCCTTTTCATTCCGCTTTCCTTCCCCTTCCCCTTCCTTCTTTTCTTCTTTCACTCCTTCCTCCATTCCTCCTTCTTTCCCTCCCTTCCTCCATTTTTTCCTTTTTATTATGAAATATTCCTAACATATAAAGTAACCCTATGAGTTTGGGCTATAAGTAAGCATTTTCTGGATCTATATGTCAAAAGTATAATGCCATGGTATATGAGAAACAAGTAAACAACAGGAAGTTATTAACAGAATCTAAACAAAAATGCCTGCAATAATTCTGCAGCCAAGACAGTGGCTTTCAACTCAATTCCTTCAACTCAGTGTTTTTAGAACACATCATCAACATCAAGTATTACACATTTATTTCAAAAGTTTAGGCCAGGCGTGGTGGTTCACGCCTGTAATCCCAGCACTTTGGGAAGCCGAGGCGGGTGGACCACCTGCAGTCAGGAGTTCAAGACCAGTCTGGCTAACATGGTGAAACCCCATTGTTGCAATTGGTTACTACGGGATATAATGAAGGGGACGAACACAGAAATAAAGACAAAGACAAAAAGATCTGTCCTGAAAGAAGGGGTCGGGGGCTTCTTGCTACTAGTGATTCCTTCTGGTGGCAAACGCAGTTTGTCAGTTTGCCAACATCCTGCTTTCATGAGAATAGTTTGTTGTTTGCTCATACAGCCTCCAGTGGTATAGTGAGTTGATCACGACCCTCATTCTTTTGGCCTCCAACACCCCGTCTCTACTAAAAATGCAAAAATTAGCTGGGCGTGGTGGTGAATGCCTGTAATCCCAACTACTCTGGAGGCTGAGGCAGGAGAATTGCTTGAACTGGGAGGAAGAAGTTGCAATCAGCCGAGATGGCACGACTGCACTTCAGCCTGGGTAACAGAGCAAGACTTTGTCTCAAAAATAAATAAATAAATAAGTTTAAGTTGGCACAATCACTTTGGAACTAATATTATTATTATCTAGTATGGTTAAAGTACATACAACATATAATGCAACCATCCTACTCCTAATCATACACTCTGCGGGCTTTCCTGCCTATGTGCCCAGGAGACATGCACACTAATGTTTATGGCAAAAACTGGAATCAGCTACATATACATCAATAGAAAACTAGTGCAATTATAGTATAACCATAAAATGTAAACCTTCAGCAGTAAAAATGAGTGAATGACAGCCTCCCACACCACAGATAACTCCTATACGTAATGCGCATCATGGGAAAATAAATGCAGTAGGAATTTGCTGTACTGGAAGCTTAAAAACCAACAAAACTAATATTTGGATTGGGGATATATCTATACTTGTTACACAAATCTTTAAATAAACATAAAGGAAAAATAATCACAAGACGCAGGATGAGTCTCGTTTTGGGGGATGTGAATGGGCAGCAGCCCAGGGTAGTTTACAGGGTCTGTGTTTACAACAGTGCTGACTAAAGTCCATACAACATATCCATGCCCTCTTAAAAGGGAACTTTTAAAATAAATTTGTAATACTTGATGTTGATGATGTGTTCTGAAAACATTGAGTTGAAAGAATTGACTTAAATTTATAATTCCTTAAACAGAGTTTTTCAAATTAAAATATACCTGGTTTTTATTAAAATGAAAGAGAAAAGATGCTTGCTTCATTGCAAGCATGCTTAACAAGAGCTACTTACACTGGAAGAAAACGACAGAGAATCGTAAGGAGCCATGTGACAGAGAGGACCAGTATGCCATGAAAATGGCCTTGGCTACAAATAGGTCATTTGATCCTTGGCTCACTGGCATCTCTCTAGATTTTTGAAGTATACAATCTTCAATCTGATATGCAAGGTAATTCCATCTTGCAAAGGATTTGGTGTTACATTTTGCCACACATACAACTGAGTTAAACAATTACAGAATTGGAAATACACATCATTGATCAAAATAAATGAAACAAGAAAAGAGTAGAAAGGAATAACCAGTGACGGAATAGCAATATGAATAGAAAACGCAATAGGACTGCTAAAACAAACAAAGAAACAAACAAAACCACCTCAGAAGCACCTGATAGCAGTGCTATTTAGAATCATAGTGGTGTCCAAATCATTTCTTTTTTTTTTTTTTTTTTTTTGGGGGGGTCTCGCTCTTTCGCCCAGACTGGAGTGCAGTGGCGCAATCTCGGCTCACTGCAAGCTCTGCCTCCCGGGTTCACGCCATTCTCCTGCCTCAGCCTCCCGAGTAGCTGGGACTACAGGCGCCCGCCACCTCGCCCGGCTAGTTTTTTGTATTTTTAGTAGAGACGGGGTTTCACCATGTTAGCCAGGATGGTCTCGATCTCCTGACCTCGTGATCCGCCCGTCTCGGCCTCCCAAAGTGCTGGGATTACAGGCTTGAGCCACCACGCCCGGCCGGTGTCCAAATCACTTCTATCACATATCATTCAACACCACAACAAAAGATGTTAAGTGTATTATAGAATGCTGATCGAATAGCCAGTTATCGAAAAACCTTGTTTCTCAATTCGAGCTAACAATTTCATGAGACTGCATCAAACCAGTTATTGGCATCAGGCTAAGCTAGATGTGTTGACTGAAGTATGAGATTCACATCTTCGTAAATGAAAAGCAATCTGATTAGGCAATATTTTTCTAAGTGAAAGCAAGTTAATTAGAGAAGTAAAGAAACAAAGAACGGCTACTCCAGAGATAGAGCAGTGCTTCTTTTTTTAAGTGTAGGCAAATGTTTTTTGAACATGTATTTCAATAAGAAAATTGGCGCTTGGGACATACTTCCACTAAATTTGAGACATTTTAGACAAAACAAAGACTTATTTTCAAGACATTATTTTTATGGCACTAAAGTCTTGGAACTATTTGATCTAGTTACTCTATGTTCTCAACTGTGTTAACTCATTGAAGAGAACATTGTTGTTATTAAAGATATTGGCAAGAAAATCTTAGAGATGCTGTTGTATCTCCTTTATCTGCCTCAAACTGTTTTCTCCTCAACACGTAAGGCTCCGTGATGTCTCAAACTTTTAATCATTAATTTAAAAAGTGAAGTTTATCACAGAATTACAAAAAAACTATTTTAAAATTCATATGGATCCAAAAAAGAGCTCATATAGCCAGGAGAATCCTAAGCAAAAAGAACAAAGCTGGAGGCATGAGGCCACCCCACTTAAAACTATACTACAAGGCACAGTAACCAAAACAGCATGGTACTGGCACAAAACAGGCACATAGACCAATGAATAGAAAACTCAGAAATAAGATCACACATCTAAAACCTTGTGATCTTCAACGATCCTGACAAAAATAATCAATGGGCAAAGGATTCCCTATTTAATAAACGGTGCTGGGAGAACTGGTTAGCAATATGCAGAAAATTGAAACTGGACTCCTTCCTTACACCTTACCCAAAAATTAACTTATGATGGATTAAAGACTTAAATGTAAATTCCAAAACTCTAAAAACCCTGGAAGAAAATCTAGGCAATACCATTCAGGACATAGGGATGGCAAAGATTTTATGATGAAAACGCCAAAAGCAACTGCCACAAAACCAAAAATTGACAAATGGGATCTAATTAAACAAAAGAGCTTCTATAGAGCGAAAGAAACTATTATCAGAGTGAACAGACATCCTACAGAATGGGAGAAAACTTTTGCAATCTGTCCATCTGACAAAGGTCTCGTATTCAGAATCTACAAAGAATTTAAGCAAATTTACATGAGAAAACAACTTCGTTAAAAGTGGACAAAGGACCTAAACAGACACTTCTCAAAAGAAGACATACATGTGGCCAATAAACATAAGAAAAAAAGCTAAACATCACTGATCAGAAGAAAAATGCAAATCAACACTACAATGAGATACCATCTCATGCCAGTCAGAATGGCAATTATTAAAAGTCAAGAAACAACAGATGCTGGTGAGGTTGCAGAGAAACAGGAAGGCTTTTACACTGTTGGTGGAAATGTAAATTGGTTCAACCATTGTGGAAGACAGTGTGGCAATTCCTCAAAGATTTAGAACCAGAAATACCATTTGACCCAGCAATCCCACTATAGGTTATATACCCAAAGGAATATAAATCATTCTATTATAAAGGTATATGCATGTGTATGTTCATTGCAGCACTATTCACAATAGCAAAGACACAGAATCAATCCAAGTGCCCACCAATGATGGACTGGATGAAGAAAATATGGTACATATACACCATGGAATATTATGCAACCATAAAAAGGATTGAGATCAAGTCCTTTGCAGGAATATGAATGAAGCTGGAAGCCATTATCCTCAGCAAACTCACACAGGAAGAGAAAACCAAACACCACATGTTCTCACTTATAATTGGGAACTGAGCAATGAGAACACATGGAACCAGGGAGAGGAGCAGCACACACTGGGGCCTGTTGGGAGAGTGCAGTGATGGGAGGATCATTAGCAAAAATAGCTAATGCATGCCAGGGTAAACACCTAGGTGATGGGTTGATAGGTGCAGCAAACCACCATGGCACATGTTTACCTATGTAACAAACCTGCACATGTACCCTGGAACTTAAAATAAAATAAAATAAAATAAAATAAAATAAAATAAAAGGCAAGCTTAAAGCATTAAAGAAAATAATTAGATAAAAGAAGGCTTTGTTTTACAAAATCCTGACACAATAATTTTAATTTTGCTTTTAACGTACAGCAAGTCCTTTAGTACAGCTCTCTTTCAGAGGTGCAGCTTAATTCCCTCTCTTGAGTCTGGCTTGGACTTAATGATGCACTTCTGATATGGCCTGGCTCTGTGTTCCCACCCAAATCTCATTTTGAATTGTCTTGTGAATTGTAATCCCCACATATTGGGGGAGGGACCTCATGGGAGGTGATTGAATCATGGGGATGGTTCCCCCAAGCTGTGGAAGTCAGTGGTTGAACCTGTTTTTCCTAATGCTCCCCTCAGCACTGCCCTCCCATAATAGGCCCCGGTGTGTGTTTTGCCTCTCCCTGTGTCCATGTGTTCTCATTGCTCAGCTCACAACTATAAGTGAGAACATGCGGTGTTTGGTTTCTCGTTCCTGTGTTAGTTTGCTGAGGATAATGGCTTCCAGCTTCATCCATGTCCCGGCAAAGGACTTGATCTCATTCCTTTTTATGGCTGCATAATATTCCATGGTGTGTATGTACCATATAAGGGGATTTTCCCCACTTCACTCTGCATTTCTCTCTCCTGCCACCATGCGAAGAAGGACATGTTTGCTTCCCCTTCTGCCATGATTGTAAGTTTCCTGGGGCAGCCTCCTCAGCCATGCAGAACTACGAGTCAATTGAGCTCTTTCCTTTATACACTACCCAGTCTTAGGTATTTCTTTATAGCAATGTGAGAACAGACTAATACAACTTCTAACTGATAGAATAATGCTGACATAACAGTTTGTGACTCTGGGTGTAGAATGTGAAACTCACTGTGGCTTCCACCTTCTCTCTGTCTCTGGGATCATGAGCTCTGGGGGAAGCCAGCTGCTGTGCCATAAGCAGCCCTGCAGGAAGGTCTATGTGGCTAACAGCTGAGGCTGCTTGGGACCAGAAAACAAGGAACTAGGCCTTTTCCAACAGCCATGTGAGTGAGCCATGTTTCAAGTGAGTCCCCAGCCCCAGTGAAGCCCTCAGACAATGCAGCCCTAGGCTGACAACTGGACTGCAACCTTGTGAGAGGCCCTGAGCCAGAAGCATTCAGGGAAACCTCTCCTGGATTTCTGACCATTGGAAACTGTGGGAGATGATGAATATTTGTTGTTTTGAGCTGCTAAATTTTACATAATTTGTTATGCAATAGTAAATAATACATTTTCACAAGAGGATGTATTATTACACGTTAATTTGCATTTGCTCTAAATTTATCATCATCATATTACTATTTTTGAGACAGGGTCTTGCTCTGTCACCCAGACTGGAGTGCAGTGGCATGATCATCATGCACTGCAGTGTCAACCTCCTGGGCTCAAGGGATCCTCTGATCTCAACCTCCTAAGCAACTGGGACAGCAGGCATGAATTAACATGCCTGGCTAATTTTCTATTTTTTATTCTTTTGTAGAAATGGGGGTTTCACCATGTTGCTCAGGTTGATCTTGAACTTCTGCAGTCAAATCTTCCTTCCTCTGTCTTCAACAGTGCTAGGAATGCAGGCATGAGACACTACACCTGGTCTAAATTAGCTATAAGATAATAAACATGTAACTTAGTTTTAAAAGGTAAGGAGAATTTTCATGGCTGAAGGGGACGTATTTTATTACCATTCACAATGATCACTTTACTACAACTTCAATTTCCAGCTGTGTCCCAATAAAGCACAAAAGGAAGATCCAATCCTTGCTAGGCTGATTCTGTGATGGCCCCCAACAGCCAGCTCCTGGTCATTCACCTTCCTCTAGTTATTCAACCAACTCTAAGGTAGGTGCTGCTGTGAAGGGATTTAGCAGATATAATTAAGGGGCTCAATTAGTTGACTTTAGGCTGGGTTTATCCTGCTTGGACTGTCCTAATCAGATGAGCCCTTTAAAGGACTGGGTTCTTCCTGAGCATAGAGATTCACAGTGTGAGAGGGATTCAACATGAGGGGTTTCCTCCACCGTGGGCTTTGAAAATGAAGAGGCTGTGTAGGAAAGAACGCTGGGGGGGAACCAGGAATTGAGCACAGCCCTCTCTGTTCTCTACGGTGACAGCCAGTGAAGAACAGGGACCTCAGTCTTACAATTGCCAGAAACTGCATTCTGCCACCTCTGTATAAGCCTGAAGGGGATTCAAAATGAAAACACAGCTTTGGGAAGCCCGCAGCAGAGATTCTATCCACATCATGCCCAGATTTCTGACTAAGGAACTATAAACAGATAAACGGGTGTTGTTTGGCCGGGTGTAGTAGCGCACACCTGTATCCTAACATTTGAGGAGCTGACACAGGAGGATCACTTGCAGCCAGGACTTTGAGACCAGCCAGGATAATACAGTGAGACACTCGTCTCTACAGTTTTTTTAAAGTACCTTGGCATGGTGGCACTCGCCTGCAGTCCTAGCTACTCTGAAGACTGAGGCAGGAGGGTCCCTTGAGCCCAGAAGTTTGAGGCTGCCGTGAGCCATGATCATGTGACTACACCTCACCCTGGATGACAGTGGGAGACTCTGTCTCTAATAACAAATCAATGAATACAATAAATGGGTGTGTTTAAAGTCAATGCTTGTGACAATTTGTTACACAGTCTTATAAAATTCATAGAGGCTCAAAAGACTCATGGAATGAATTGATGAATTGATACGCACACTAGTTACATAAAATAAAATGTATTTTAACTTTTTCAGTGTTTTACATTTTATAATTGTCTGTGATGCAATTTAATACATTCATATTTCATTCAGTCAGTCAACAAAAATTAATTTAATCCCTACGATGAACCTGGTATGCCCTCATATGCTCAAGTGCCTGACATTCTAGAAGCTTCACAAGAACAAGGTGGAGCCACTGGAGTGTTTTGGTGGAGAAATGACACACTCTACTCACAGCAGCAGGACCACTGTGGAGAGAACAGTCACGCAGCAGGTCATGGGACAGTGCTAGAGCCACAATTCAGGAGTGACAGGGTGGTGGGGATTAAGGGGAGAAGAGGGCCTGAGGGATGAGAGGGACGGAGGGAAGGGCTGGAGAAGCAGAAGTTGAGGAAAAGGAGCAGAGGGAAAGAATTCGAAAGCAGCAGAATTCTTAGGTTTAAATACATTGTTTTATAGATTTTAATACATCCATCTACAGAGCCTTGCAGGGTGACCTTTGAGGTTGGCCTTTAATGTCTTATGTGGGTCTACCTAGAAACTAATCGTTTTTATGTTAATCAGGTTTAAAAGTACTAAGTATTCCTAAAAAATATACACACCACTTACATGTGGATACTTCCTAAAAACAGCCAGTGCATGAGCAGCAGTGAGGGGCACTGTGACTGCATTGAGCACTTGCAACTGTGAGGTGGATAAAGTCTGTACTGACTCGTGGTTGCAACATACACAGTGTGCTGCTTTGTATTGAGGAGATGTCTTGGACTCACAGGGAAACTCAGGGCTACGGAATGGTGGTAAATTTAAAGTACAACAAGTGGGAGTCACAGATACATTGTCCGGGAAAATGAAACTTAGGAGCTTTGTGAGTCCTGTTGTAACGCTTTAGACACATTTATATATCAAGGAGCCAAAGTCCAATTTTTTTTTTTTTTTTTTTTTTTGTAGACGGAGTCTTGCTCTGTCATCCAGGCTGGAGTGCAGTGGCCAGATCTCAGCTCACTGAAAGCTCGGCCTCCCGGGTTCATGCCATTCTCCTGCCTCAGCCTCCCAAGTAGCTAGGACTACAGGCGTCCGCCACCTCAACCGGCTAGTTTTTTGTATTTTTTTAGTAGAGGCGGGGTTTCACCGTGTTAGCCAGGATGGTCTCCATCTCCTGACCTCGTGATCCACCCGTCTCGGCCTCCCAAAGTGCTGGGATTACGGGCTTGAGCCACCGCGCCCGGCCATTTTTTACCGATTAGATTTCTGATCATTCAGGGGTTACCAAGATTCCGCTACCACTATAGTTAATAAACAAAAAGCAAACTGGTCTGTATTCTATCTCATGCACTCAGGTAAATTTAAAGTACAACAAGTGGGAGTCACAGATACATTGTCCGGGAAAATGAAACTTAGGAGCTTTGTGAGTCCTGTTGTAACGCTTTAGACACATTTATATATCAAGGAGCCAAAGTCACATTTTTTTTTTTTTTTTTTTTTTTTTTTGAGACGGAGTCTTGCTCTGTCACCCAGGCTGGAGTGCAGTGGCCAGATCTCAGCTCACTGAAAGCTCGGCCTCCCGGGTTCATGCCATTCTCCTGCCTCAGCCTCCCAAGTAGCTAGGACTACAGGCGTCCGCCACCTCAACCGGCTAGTTTTTTGTATTTTTTTAGTAGAGGCGGGGTTCACCGTGTTAGCCAGGATGGTCTCCATCTCCTGACCTCGTGATCCACCCGTCTCGGCCTCCCAAAGTGCTGGGATTACGGGCTTGAGCCACCGCGCCCGGCCATTTTTTACCGATTAGATTTCTGATCATTCAGGGGTTACCAAGATTCCGCTACCACTATAGTTAATAAACAAAAAGCAAACTGGTCTGTATTCTATCTCATGCACTCAGGCACAACTTTTCCAGATTTAAAGAAAGAAAAAAACAAAACAAAACAAAACAAAACACCGTGTCTTTACACCTCCAACCCCAGGGCGAGCTCACTCTCTGGCACCAAGCTCCCTGGGGTGAGTTTTCTTCTAGAAGAGTACAGAGGGACAGGCAAGGAATGGGAGGCAGGGAGTCCAGTTCAGGGACAGGGATTCCGGGATGAAAAGTGAAGGAAGAGGAACGGAGCCCATGTCGAGGGCTTCTCCCTGGTTTCTTAGACAGCTCCTGGGCCAAGACTCAGGGAGACATTGAGACAGAGCGCTTGGCACAGGAGTAATGGGTCAGGGCGACGTCCCAGGGCCCCAGGCGTGGCTCTCAGGGTCTCAGGCCCCACAGGCAGTGTATGGATTGGGGAGGCCCCGTCTTGAGGATTCCCCATCTCCGCAGAGTTTCTCTCCTCCTTCTCCCAACCTGTGTCGGGTCCTTCTTCCTGGATTCTCACCGGGCGACTCCAGTTCTCACTCCCATTAGGTGACAGGTTTTTAGAGAAGCCAGAGTCGCCGCGGTCCCGGTTCTAAAGTCCTCGCTCACCCACTCGGACTCAGATTCTCCCTAGACGCCAAGGATGGTGATCATGGCGCCCTGAACCCTCCTCCTGCTGCTCTCGGGGGCTCTGGCCCTGACAGAGACCTGGGCGGGTGAGTGCGGGATCGGTCGAGAGATGGCCTCTGCAGGGAGGGACCAGGGGCCCGCCCGACGGTGGTGCAGGACCAGCGGAGCCGCGCCGCGCCCGGAGGAGGGTCGGGCAGGTCTCAGCCCCTCCTCGCCCCCAGGCTCCCACTCCATGAGGTACTTCATCGCTGCCGTGTCCCGGCCCGGCATCATCGCTGAAGGCCCACCGCTTCATCGCCGTGGGCTACGTGGACGACAAGTAGTTCATGAAGTAGTTCATGCGGTTCGACAGCGACGCCGCGAGTCCGAGGATGGAGCCACGGGAGCCGTGGGTGGAGCAGGAGGGGCCAGAGTATTGGGAAGAGCAGACACGGAACACCAAGGCCCACGCACAGACTGACAGAGTGAACCTGCGGACCCTGCGCAGCTACCACAACCAGAGCCAGGCCGGTGAGTGACCCCGGCCGGGGGTGCAGATCACAACCCCCCACCTCCATGCCCTACGGTCCACCCGGGTACTCCCGAATCTCCAGGTCTGAGATCCACCCCGAGGCCGCGGGACCCGCCCAGACCCTCTACCTGGGAGAAGCCCATGTGCCTTTACCAAAATCCCTGCGGGTTGGTCCGGGAGGGGGCGAGGCTCGGTGGGTGGGGCTGACCGAGGGGGCGGGGCCAGGGTCTCACACCCTCCAGTGGATGATTAGTTGCGACCTGGGGCCCGACGGGCGCCTACTCCGCAGGTATGAACAGTTCGCCTACGATGGCAAGGATTACCTCGCCCTGAACGAGGACCTGTGCTCCTGAACCACAGCAGACACTATGGCTCAGATCTCCAAGCGCAAGTGTGAGGCGGCCAAAGTGACTGAACGAAGAAGAGCCTACCTGGAGGGCACGTGCGTGGAGTGGCTCCACAGATACCTGGAGAATGGGAAGGAGATGCTGCATCGTTCGGGTACCAGGGGCCATGGGGCGCCTCCCTGATCTCCTGTAGACCTCCCAGGCTGGCCTAGCACAAGGAGAGGAAGAAAATGGGACCAACACTAGAATAGCGCCCTCCCTCTGGTCCTGAGGGAGAGGAATTCTCCTGGGTTTCCAGATCCTGTACCAGAGAGTGATTCTGAGGGCTCGTCCTGCTCTCTGGGACAATTAAGGGATGAAGTCTCTGAGGAAGTGGAGGGGAAGACAATCCCTGGAATACTGATCGGGGTTCCCTTTGACCCCACAGCAGCCTTGGGCACCAGGACTTCTCCCCTCAGGCCTTGTTCTCTGCCTCACACTCAATGTGTGTGGGAGTCTGACTCTAGCTCCTCTGAGTCCTTTGACCTTCACTCAGGTCAGAATCGGAAGTCCCTGCTCCCCCGCTTAGAGACTAGAACTTTCCAAGGATTAGGAGATTATCCTAGGTGCCCGTGTCCAGGCTGGTGTCTGGGTTCTGTGCTCCCTTCCCCCTTCCCCCGCCAAGTATCTGATTCATTCTTAGCATGGTCACATACTGGTGCTGCTGGAGTGTCCCATGAGAGATGCAAAGTGCCTGAGTTTTGGGACTCTTCCTTTCAGACCCCCCCAATTCACACGTGTCCCCCCATCCTGTCTTTGACTATGAGGCCACCCTGAGGTGCTGAGCCCTGGGCTTCTATCCTGTGGAGATCAGACTGACCTGGCAGCAGGACGGAGAGGACCAGACCCACGACATGGAGCTCGTGGGAACCAGGCCTGCAGGGGATGGAACCTTCCAGAAGTGGGCAGCTGTAGTGGTGCCTTCTGGAGAGGAGCAGAGATTCACGTGCTATGTGCAGCACCAGGGGCTGCCTGAGCCCCTCATGCTGAGATAGGGTAAGGAGGGAGATAGAGGTATCATGTCTCTTAGGGAAAGCAGGAGCCCCTCTGGAGACCTTTAACAGGGTCGGTGGTGGGGCCTGGGATCAGAGACCCTCACCTTCCCCTCCTTTTCCAGAGCAGTCTTCCCAGCCCACCATCCCCATCGTGGGCATCATTGCTGGCCTGGCTGTCCTTGCAGCTGCCGTCACTGGAGCTGTGGTCATTTCTGTGCTGTGGAGGAAGAAGAGCTCAGGTAAGGAAGGGGTGACAAGTGGGGTCTGAGTTTTTTTGTCCCACTGAGGGTTCCAAGCCCCAGGTAGAAGTGTACCCTGCCTGGTTACTGGGAAGCACCATCCACACTCATGGGCCGACCCAGCCTGGGCCCTGTGTGCCAGCACCTACTCTTTTGTAAAGCACCTGTGACAGTGAAGGACAGATTTATCACATTGATGATTGTAGTGATGGGGACCTGATCCCAGTAATCACAGGTCAGGGGAAGGTCCCTGGCTAAGGACAGACTTTAGGAGGGCAGTTAGTCCAGGACCCACATCTGCTTTCCTTGTTTTCCCTGATCCTGCCCTGGGTCTGCTGTCACACATTTCTGGAAACTTCTCTGGGGTCCAAGACTAGGAGTTTCCTCTAGGGCCTCATGGCACTGCCACCTTTCTGACCTCTCACAGGACATTTTCTTCCCACAGATAGAAAAGGAGGGAGCTACTCTCAGGCTGCAAGTAAGAATGAAGGCGGCTGATCCCTGAGATCCTTGGGATCTTGTGGTTGGGAGCCCATGGGGGAGCTCACTCAGGCAATATTTCCTCCTCTGGCCATATCTCCTGTGGGCTCTGACCAGGTCCTGTTTTTGTTGTACCCCAGGCAGTGACAGTGTCCAGGGCTCTGATGTCTCTCACGGCTTGTAAATGTGAGACCCTGGGGGCCTGATGTGTGTGGGTTGTTGGGGGGAACAGTGGACATAGCTGTGCCATGAGGTTTCTTTGACTTGGATGTATTGAGCACGTGATGGGCTGTTTAAAGTGTCACCCCTCACTGTGACAGATATGAATTTGTTCATGAATGTTTTTCTGCAGTCTGAGACAGCTGCCTTGTGTGGGACTGAGTGGCAAGATTTGTTCACGCTTTCCCTTTGTGACTTCAAGAACCCTGACTTCTTTTTCTGCAAAGGCATCTGAATGTGTCTGTGTTCCTGTAGGCATAATGTGAAGAGGTGGGGAGACCAGCCCAACCCCATGTCCACCATGACCCTCTTCCCCACGCTGACCTGCATTCCTTCCCCAATCACCTTCCCTGTTCCAGAATTGGGGCTGGGATGTCTCCATCTCTGTTTCAACTTTATGGTGTACTGAGCTATAACTTCTTACTTCCCTATTAAAATTAGAATCTGAGTATAAATTTACTTTTTCAAATTATTTCCAAGAGAGGTTGATGGGTTAATTAAAGGAGAAGATTCCTGAAATTTGAGAGACAAAATAAATGGAAGACATGAGAACCTTCCACGGTACACGTGTTTCTTGTGCTGATTTGTTGCAGAGGAGGAGACTAGATGGGGCTGTGCACAGTGGGTGCTCAGGCCACCATGAACTTTATGTGGTCACTGCTCGGCTGGGTCGTCTTTGCTGCTCCATTGTCTTTGGCCTTTCAGTACAACCTTGCCCCACCAGGACCTGTGATCACAGGTGTTAGGCAGGAATCTAGACCCAACATGGTGGCATTACCCGGCGTAGCAGGCCTTTTGTTAAAGACTCCCTTACCCTTGTACACACCCGCAGACTTACATGCGTCAGAGTTCTGGCTAGGCAGCCACACTCTCCCATGACCTGCAGCTCACCTGCATTCCACAAGTTCCTAAACAGCAGTTTCGGTTGACAGTTTCCAAAGACTCCTTCCTCATGACCCTTACTCAACTCCTGCCCTAGTAGTTTCAAGACCCCCCAGGCCCTGTTTGCACAACCAGCTTCCCTACCTCTCGGGCTACAAAAAGTCCCTACCCTCCTCCCTCAGCGCGACTTCCTCGGCCCGCACCTTTGGACTGAGGAACCTCACCAGCGAGTCCTAATAAAGGCTATTCTCACTGCCATTTGCCTTGTGTCTTCGTTCCCAGTTCGGCTCCAGCCTCAGTTTACCTTTACAACAGGGACTTGGATATCATCTAGGGTGGCCCCTATACATAGAAGTTCCTGTGTTATCAGAAGAAAAATTTTCAGACCCCTATACCTCTTCCCCTCCTTCCAGGGCTCTTTCAATTGTATTTCCATCTTTTCCCCAACCTTCTTTTTTTTTTGAGACTGAGTCTCACTCAGGCTGGAGTGCAGTGGCGCCATCTCGGCTCACTGCAACCTCCACCTCCCGGATTCAAGTGATTCTCCTGTCTCAGTCTCCCTAGTAACTGGGACTACAGGTAAGTGCCACAACGCCCAGCTTATTTTTTGTATTTTTAGTGGAGATGGAATTTCACCATGTTAGACAGGATGGTCTTGATCTCCTGACCTTTGATCCGCCCACCTCTGCCTCCCAAAGTGCTGGGATTACAGGCATGAGCCACCAAGCCTGGCCTTCCCAACATTCTTAAAGGAAGCAGATTCTGAAACTTCCAGAGAGGAGAGGTCCCAGAGTTTTTCATCATAGGTTATTTTCTATTGGAACTCCTCTTCTGCTCTCTCTCCTACTCTTCTTCCTGCCCTGAGTTGTAGTAATCCTAGTGCTGGCTCCAATCCAAACTCATGGATTTGAAAAGCAGAGTCTAATTTAGATTCACATGTGGTTGGATAATTGGACCCATAAGCCTAGGGTTATCTTTCCTGAAGAGAAATTTATGTTTGTGTGCTGCAGTATGCAAGAGGGTTGGTGTGGGAGGAGGGAGGGAGGGAGGACACAAGAGTAGCCCTGGCAAGAAAAGCACTGGTGCATTTATGTCCACATGAGATAATATTGTTCTGTAGCTGCTACAAAATGACATTTGACCTGAGGTTACATTAATAAAGGTATTGCCTTTAGAATAGGGAGGTGCTCTACAGTGATCATCCATTCAACTGACATTTGTTGTCTGCTAGGTATATGACTGTTTTTGCATTTAGAAAACATCATTAAAGTAAAAACAGAAACATTTCTGGCCTTGTGGTGTCTACGTTCTAGATGCAAGCTTGTCCAACCCGTGGCTCTCGCGATGCATGGGGCCCAGGACAGCTTTAGAATGTGACAACTTTTTTGCTTATTTGTAGTGGCAGATATCATGAAAATTATCCATGCACCTTTTTTTCTTTTCTCTATTTTTTTCTGCTCATCAGCTGTAATTAGTGTATTTTTTTGTGTGGCTCAAGACAATTCTTCCCATGTGAACCAAGGAAGACAAACGATTGGACACCTCTGTAGGCGGATGATAGATACAGTATAAGCAGAGTAGGAACAGAAGATGCTTGAGTGAGAAGGTGGCAAGTGCTGTGTGGCAGGTGATCCAGAGTGTGGGCTGTGGGGACAGGGAGGTGGCTGTTGTGCTGCGTGGTCAGCATGGGCCTTGTTGCAAATGTGACCTTGAAGTAAAGATTTGAGGTATGTGAGGAGTTGTCCACAAGGATGCCTGGGAAAGTTCTTTTCAGGCAGGGGAACCTTCAGTGCAGATGCACTAGGGCAGGAAATTGTCTGTGTTCCTGGAAGGATGAAGAGGTCAGAAGGGTTGAACAGAGAGAAACTGAAATGAGGTCAGAGGTGTGGACAGAGCAGGTAGCCCTGGAGGGTGTGGGAAGGATGTTGACCTTTGCTCTGAATGACATGGGGAGTTAGAGGACAGTTTTGAAAAGTGGGACATGGTAGGACTTATCCTTTGAAAGCTTCTCTCTGCCTGCTGTGCTGAGAACAGAATTCAGAGGTGGGGACCAGTGAGGCAGTGGGGAAAACGGTGGGAAAGCAGTGGAGTATTCCAGGATGGAGATGTTGCTTACCTTGACTGGGGTGTGAGCAGGGGAAATAGTGGGAAGTGAAGGGATTCTGGATGAATGTGAAGATGGACTTCACAGCACTTGCTAATGGATTTATCTGTGGTGTGAGAAGAAGAATCAAGGGCACCCACAGTGTTGGACTGAGTGAGCAGAAGGGTGGAGCTGCTGTCAGTGGAGATGGGGAGACTCTGGCAGGAGCATACAGAGGAGAGGGTATCGCAGAGAGCTGCAGGCTGAATCCAGGCCACCTGGCTGCAGGGTCTTGGCTCCCCTGATTAAGTCAGGGACCCGGGAGCCGACCGCAATCCCAGCTGAGTGGTGCCTGCATGGTCTGTGGGCGCCTTCATGGTCTGTGGGCGCCCCCTGGTGTTGACACTGGGCCTGTAGCCAAATGAGGCTTGAGAGAAAAGGAAACAGAGGTTTGGGTAGCGGGATACTCCTTCAGGCTCTCCAGATTTCAAGCCATGACTTACACTCAGAAAAAATAATGTCCGCCTTAATTATCTCTCCAACCCTGTTTTTCCCAGTCCCGTCCAGTTCCCTCCCTCGACTCCATCAACATCAGTACCTGCCAGATGCCCAGCACCCACCATGTGAGGAGCGAAAAGGCCCCAGGACTAAAGGACAAGACAAGGTTCCACCCCAGCCATCCCTCCCTTCCTAGAGCTCTAACTCCGTGCGTTTAGTGCTTAGGCTCTTAACCTGGGGTCCGTGAACCCACTTTCCTATGACACTGCATGCAGAAGTGATGTTACATGCACACATGACTTCATTACAGGACATTGGATATTAATATTCATCCAGTCAACGAGGGGCCCAAGACATCACTCTTCCCCCAACAGTTTGTGATCCTCTGAATTAAAGAAAAGGTAGAGATTGAGGGAGGCCCTAACTCCAAATCTTCTACCACTTCTAGGGAAGTGCTGAAAAGAAGTGCAAAGTACTCAACCTGCTCTGGGGATACACCGGGAAGGCAGAGGGTTGATGGATTTCAAATTCCATCAAAGAAATACAATTTTGGCAAAATATCCAAGGCACTTTTCTAAGCCCTGGGCAGCAGCTCAAAACAAACAACATCAAAAACAAAACAAAGTATCAGCCCAGGTGAAATCATTGAAGCTATAAAACTTTGTGAGACCTGTAGTTACAGAGAAGGACAATTCAATTTGGGGGTGCAGCAGAAAACCCCTACATTATATAGTGTGTGGGAAAAGAAAGAGAGTCAGACTGTTACTGGTGTCTATATAGAAAGATGAGGCATAAGAGAATCAATTTTGTTCTGTATTTGAGATGCTGTTAATCCTGTAACCCTATCCCCAACCTGTCCTTGCAAGAGACATGTGCTGTCGGTGACTCAAGGTTTAAAGGATTTTGGGCTGGCAGGGTGTGCTTTGTTAAACAAGTGGCTGAAGGCAGCTTGCTGGTTAACAAGTTCATCACCATTCTCTTAATCTCAAGATACCTCAGGGGCACATACATGTGGAAGGTCCAGGGGACCTCATGCCCTAGGAAGCCTAGGTATTGATCCAAGGGTTTTCCCCATGTGATAGTCTGAATATGGCTTTGTGGGAAGGGAAAGACCTGATGGTCCCCCAGCCGACATCCGTGAAGGGTCTGTGCTGAGGAGGATTAGTAAAAGAGGAAAGAAGGCCTCTGGGCAGTTGAGATAGAGGAAGGCATCTGTCTCCTGCCTGTCCCTGGGAGATGGAATGTCTCCGTGTAAAACCTGATTGTATGTTCTGTCTACTGAGATAGGAGAAAACCACCTTAGGGCTGAAGGTGGGACTTGCTAGTGGCAATGCTGCTCTTTATGCACTAAAAAGGTTTATGGAGATATTTGCATATGCATGTCAAGGCACAGCACTTTTCCTTAAACTTATTCATGTCACAGAGATCTTTATTCATATGTCTTTCTGCTGACCTTCTCCCTGCTATGATCCTATTGTCCTGCCACTTCCTCTTTTCCGAGATGGTAAAGATAATGATCAATAAATACTGAGGGAACTCAGAGACTGGTGCTGGTGCGGGTCTTCTGTATGCTGAGCACCAGTCCTCTGGGCCCACTTTTTCTTTCTCTATACTTTGTCTCTGTGTCTCATTTCTTTTCTCAAGTCTCTCCTTCCACCTAATGAGAAATGCCCACAGGTGTGGAGGGGCAGGCCACCCCTTCAATATAGGGTTTTTCCTCATCATGAAGGTCCCCTGAAGGGACCTTCTCCCTTCAGCAGTACATAGTGAGGCCGTTGCTGTGTGAAAAGATAGAATCTCCTTGATTCCTGATGTTTACATTTACTACTCACTTCTTTGACTTTGTAGATGCCAATTTCACATTCGACATCTTTCGGTTATTTTCCTTACTCTATCTAAGCAGAGGATTTAAACTTGTTTCTGAAGCAGAAAACCAGGGACTGGTTATGAGCTATCACCCCACTTTGTGGCTGTCTTATGCAATAAGCATAAGAGATCGTGGGCCAACAGAATTTGTAGCAAGGTAAACATAAACCCTTCATTTCAGCGTCTTTGTCTGGTGATGTTCTAGTCTTGCTCCAGTCTTAACATTTAAAAATATATAATTTCACTTAAATTTCATTTTATAGGAAGTCATATATATTCATTTCTGTTGGGTTTGTCAGTGAAAGCCGTCTCAAAACAACTGTGGAGGAAAGACAGGTAAATAAATGCATGGTGCTCCCATGTGTTAGTGCTCACTGCATCTTACAAATGTGTCAGCCCCACTGCAACACATGGTGCATCAACAAATGGTGCTGGAAACCTGGATATCCACATGCAAAAGAATGGTGCTGGAGAAAATTCATGCCCTTCCATTACACCCTTTTCAAAAATAAAGTCAGAATGACTCAAAGAATTAACCTTAAGAGTTGAACCTGTAAAACCCTTAAGAAAGCACTGAGGAAAAGCTTATGGACATTAGAATTGGTAGTGGTTTCTTGGCTGGTGACCAAAAGCACAAGTAATAAAAGAAAAATGACAATTAGACTTCCTCAAAATGTAAAAACTTTTTTGCCTCAAAGGACACTATTAAAAGTGGCAAAAGAAAATGCACAGAATAGGAGAAACTATTTGCCAATCATATATCTGATAAAGAATTAATATCCAGAATATGTAAAGAACTATAATTCAACAATAGCAAAACAATCTCATTCAAAAATTGGTGAAATACATGAATAGACAATTATCCAAAAAAGATATACAATAAGGGAGGAATTCCAACAAGGACATAAAAATATGGTAAACTTCACTAGGCCAAGCGTTGAAGACATGGAGAAATGGGAACACTTGCACACTGCTGGTGAGAGTGAACAGTGGTGCAGCCACCATGGAAAACAGTGTAGTGGCTCCTCAAGAAAGTAAAAATAGAATTACTGTAGGAGACAACAATTCCACTTTTGGGCATATAGTTAAAAGAATTGAAAGCAGGAACTCACACAGATATTTGCACACTCAGGCCCATAGCAGCACTATTCCCAATACCCAAAAGGTGGAAGCAACCGAGTGTCCATCAGAGGATGACACTCGGAGGAAACAGTCCACAGTGCACATACACATGGAATATTATTCAGCCTTAAAAGTGAATAAAATTCTGATTGAATGAACCTTGAAAGCACTGTAAGTGAAATAAGCCAGAAATAAAAAAACAAATATGATATTTTACTTATATGAGGTAGCTAGAATAAGCTAATTCACAGAAACGGGAAGTAGAATAGAGGTTACCAGGGAATGGGCAGTTATGGTTTAATGGATACAGTTTCTGTTTGGGAAGATGAAAATGTTCTGGAAATGGATATTGGTGGTGGTTACATAACACTGTAAATGTGTTTAATGCCACCAAACTGTACACTGAAAAAATAGTTGGATGGTAAATTATACATTATGTGTCAGGCCTCTGAGCCCAAGCCAAGCCATCGCATCCCCTATGACTTGCAGGTATATGCCCAGATGGCCTGAAGTAACTGAAGAGTCACAAAAGAAGTGAAAATGCCCTGCCCCACCTTAACTAATGACATTCCACCACAAAAGAAGTGAAAATAGCCGGTCCTTGCCTTAAGTGATGACATTACCTTGTGAAAGTCCTTTTCCTGGCTCATCCTGGCTCAAAAGCTCCCCGCTAAGCACCTTGTGACCCCACTCCTGCCCGCCAGAAAACAACCCCCCTTTGCCTGTAATTTTCCTTTACCTACCCAAATCCTATAAAACAGCCCCACCCTTATCACCCTTCGCTGACTCCTTTTTCGGACTCAGCCTGCCTGCACCCAGGTGAAATGAACAGTCATGTTGCTCACACAAAGCCTGTTTGGTGGTCTTTTCACACAGATGTGCATGACAGTATGTTTGTTTTACCACAATTTTTAAAAATGTATCAGCTCTAAATCCAATCACAGCTCTCACCGAGATTTTTTAATACTGGTGTTTCAACAAGCACATTGCCGCTGTGGAGGGGAAGTCCTTGGAGTTCTTATGCCACTATGTTCTTTTGTGTCACTCCTCAGCCACTTTTGAATTGTGCTTATGCATCACATTCCTGATCTGCTAAGTACTTTCAAGAAAGTTATTCATATGGTCAAAATTCATCAAGCACCTAACTTGTTCTTGGGGCTGTACTCTATGGAGTTGATCTCAGAAAAAAGAATCAAATTCGTTGGACCTCATAGATGGTACAGGTGGGGGGTTGGAATACGGGTAAGGAAATCATAACACAACATGTTACAGTATTTTATATTATTTTTTCCTTTGAATGCTACATTATTAATATTTTATAATGACTACTGACAGGTACCAATGATTACAAATTAAAATTTCTGCTTTCTTTCTCTGTTTCTTTCTTATATATTTCTCTGTCTTTGTAAATATTTTTAGACTGGGCATTTTGGAGATAGTCCAACAGTTTCATTTATACGATGATATTTTGTTTTACTCTTATTCCTTAAAGAGAGATTTGCCAGCCACAAACTTCTGGTTGGACATTGGTTTTCTCTCAGCTCTTGATCATTATGCCTCTTCTGGCTGCTGTGGCTGACGGGGAAAAATCAATTACATCTTCAACCAGTTGCTTCTTAGATGATCTGTGTTTCTTCTGTGGCTACTTTTAAGATGACCGTTTCCCTTTAACATCTGAAGTTCCAGTGCAGTGTGAGTAAATGTGGATCCTTCATTCACAGTGCTGTGTATACATTTGCTTCATCTTTACCCATAACCTTTTTATGGAATGCCTCATACATTTACTTACTTTTTGATGTGTAGGAATTTGACTAGACTAATGTTAAATCTCATTTGACCACCATGTACACTGTGAAATCTAAAATAATGGCCCCACAAATATCTCCAAGCCCTAAGCCTCATCATCTTTAGATATGTTACCTTACAAAACAAAAGAGAAACTGCCAATATGATTAACAGGATGGACCTTTATTTGGGGAGATTATCTTGGATTTTCTGGGTGAGCCCAATCGGATCATGAATTCTTAAAAGTAGAGATGACTGAAGAAATGTGGGTCAGATGGAGTGCTGAATTTCTTTTACAGTAATTTCTTCATCTACTAAAATATGGTCATCTCTGTTTTTTAATTCTTTAAGTGGTGAAATACATTAAAAGATTTACAGTTTATATATTATTGCATTCTTGGGATACATAACTTGGTCAAGATAATCTGTTCATTGCACACAGGTAGATATAGTCTACTAATATTTTTCTCAGGATTTTCACACATAATTACATAAAAGTGATTTTCCTATAGTAATCTTTCCTTTTTGATTTCCTAACTGATTCTTGAATCAATGTTATTCATGCCTAATAAAATTTGAGTTGTTTGGATTTTCCTATGTTTCCCTATATATCTTTAATATTTTATGTAAGTCCAGTATATTTTTGATATATGAGTGTACTTACAAAACTGGATATGTTTGAAGGGAAATAGAATACTTACAATTGTTTTAACTTGTTTACTTATAGTGAGTCTTTCTGTTGACAAAATTTTTTTCAGTTTCAAGACTGTTTAAATCTCTCCTATATCTGCAGTGGTATATTTGTCTGTTATGACACTGTCTTGTTCTTAATTAACACTGCCTGTTTTATTTCTCTGTTCAATGAACAGCTGCTTTTGGCAGGCTGGGTTCTCAGCAGTGGCAGCTGCCAGGTCAGCCTTGGTGAGTTGAGTCAGTTGCTGTGCCCATGCAGTGTCTATCGCAGCCACCATGGCCACTTTGTGCACGGACTCCATGAGCAAGCCCTGTGCGGCTGAGTGGCATCGTCCGTCAAGCCATCTTGCCCACCTGATTACAGGGAGCCCCAGCCCCTTGGAGCCCCTCTGTTGGGCATCCACGTGCAATCACTATCATCACACAGTCTGCCCATAGCAAGAGGCGTATGCAGACCCCTCTACTCTATCCCCTAATTTTTCTGTCTTTATTTTTCCCAAGTTCCTGACTGGCAAGATGACCCATGAGCCACTGCCCATGACTCATTCACTCATGCACTATTGGGGCATCATTTCACACCCCCCACCTTCTATGGGCCTATTTGGGATTTGATTTCTAGTTCCTGGCTCAACAGCCATTACCAAAGCTGTACCTGTGTCAGCTCCCAAGCCTACTGCTCTTGTTGTAGGCTCTCCTCTTTATACCTGAGTCACAGGCATCTATTTCCTGGGATTTCTAAAAATTGCACTGATTTGTTCAATGCAGCATTTCTAAGGACTTCCAGCAAGGGAGATTCTATATTAGCTGAGAGAGAATTGTTTCAAAACATCAGAAATGTATACTGGAACGAAGGACAACAGGCTTGGAGAGAGGTGGACAAACCTTGAGTGTGCCGTGGATTTTCATAAAGTGAACAGTTGAGTAAACAACACTCACATCAAGGTACAGTATTTCCAGCCTCCAGGAAACATCCTTAGGTTCTACTTGATCATAAATCAACCCCCGATGCTAGAGCAGCCACTTTCTTCATTTCTAACACCATAGACGAGATCCATCAGTTCTGAATCCAGTCACCCTCATGTCCCGGGTCTTGCTGTGTGTGATTGTAGCCTATTGACTCCCATGGCTGTCAGTGCTCCATTTTATAAATAACTCACTCTTCTTATCCTTCCACTGTTGATAAACATGTGTGTTATATCCAGATTTTACAAATTGTGCTGCTATAAATAATATTTTCACATATTTTGGGACACAAATGCATGCATTTCTATTGGTATATAACCAAGAATGCAATTGCTGAGTCGTAGGTGAGTGGATGCTTGGTTTAGTATCTCAAAACACAAGTGTCTATGGAACCGGCAAATAATAGACAGGGGTAAATCTCTTATTCTACAAATTATTCAGCTAATACATGAAAGAAATAACCCTTTTGCAATCCACAGTGAACTAACAGATTTCGCCATTGAACAGCGATGGCAATTAACATCACAAGAAAAGAATTAACCAGTATTACATTATTCTTCTTGATGAAAAACACGATATTGTACTGTGAATCCTGAAAATCTGAGACAGATCTCAGTTTTAGAAAGTTTATTTGGCCAAGGTTGAGGATACATGCCCATGACACAGCCTCAGGAGGTCCTAACGACATGTGCCCTAGGCGGTCAGAGCACAACTTGGTTTTATATATTTTAGGGAGACCCGAGACATTGACCAACATATGTAAGCTGAACATTGATTCCACCTGGAAAGGCGGGACAACTCGAAGCAAGGAGGGAACTTCCAGGTCACGGGTAGATGAGAGACAAATGGTTGCAGTCTTTTGAGTTTCTGATTAGCCTCTCCAAAGGAGGCAATCAGACATGACTTTATCTCAGTGAGCAGAGGGGTGACATTGGATAGACGGGAGGCAGATTTGCCCTGAGCCGTTCCCAGCTTGACTTTTCCCTTTTAGCTTAGTAATTTTGGGGCCCCAAGATTTATTTTCCTTTTACAGAACCATCAATACTTACAGAAAAAACCCTGAATATGCACTAGCCTGTATACCAAACTACCAATTTATAGAAAATACAGGTAATAAAGATAAATGTCAAACCACACCTTGGCATGCAACCACAAAATTCAAACAACAGGAAACCTTACCATACAATATAAATTTCAAGGAGGAACCTATAGAACAAAAGAGAACACAAAACATATTTTAAAGGTAAAACTAAACCATAATTTTGGATGATGAAAATATAAAATAGAACAAAGGAGTGATGACCATAAAAGTCAGGATGTGATTGATTTTTATTTGAAAAGGGGAAGAGTTTATTATTGAGCTGGGGCAATTGATAGGGCTTCTAGGTCAGCTGCCAAACTTCTCCCTCTCTGATGGTTAAAGGGTGTTTACCTTTGATTAAAGGTCACCATTTTAAGATCCTTTTCTTTTATGTTACCTGTGTTTTATTTTATGATAAAAAGGCCAATGCAGAGTAAAATAAGTTATGGGGCATGGTTCCTGTTCTGCACAAAGCCTCCACCCCATCCTCCTCTCTGGACACTGAGCACCCAGAACAATTGGCAGCCCCAGGACTCCTGCCAGGACTACCTCATTTCTGAGTGTGTACCCAGCTCCCCATCACTGGAGGCAATGTCCATGATCTATTCCTTGAGGCCTGGATGAACCTGATAGGACACAGCTGAGGGGAAGTCTGGCCCGAGTCTGTAGGCTTTGGCCGTCAGCATAGAGGGAACAGGTCCTCACCTCTCCACAGGCGCAGTTACAGCCAGAGTCTCCTCTCTGCGTGGGAGTGAGGCTTGGTCCTTCCCCTGAACAGGGTGACAGGGATCTCTCCAGAGGTGGAGATGACACCATTCCTCCTCTAACATGGTCCCATTTCATGCTCATTCTGCTTTACAGGAAAGCTGACTCACGTTGGTGTCCAGTGAAGAAACCCTGGCACAGAGAAGGGACAGGTGGATTTCAGGGCTGTGCTTGATCTAGGATTGGAAGAGCACAGACCACCAGGTGGCGCCACTGCACGGCCTCTTCGCCCAGGAGGTGGATGCTGGGGCTGAGATTGAAGGTGGGGAGAGGGATGTCACAGCTCATCGCACAGGTTCCAGGTAAAAATCCTCCTGCCCAGTCCACCTGGCTCTCCCTTAACCAACTCTAGCGAAAAGTGTCTCCTTCTCACGTTCCTCGAAGGTGCTTTTTGACACAAGAAAGAGGATGCGATCACTAGATTGTCCTGGTTTATTGTGTTGTCAGTAAAGTGAAAATACACACTTAATAAATAATAACCCATGATAAGCCAATGTTTATAATGTACTGATACCACTGAGCCAGTGTTTATAATGTACTGACACACTCCAAGTGTGGGCACAGCTGCAGACATGCCTTGTCTTTTGGGTCAGGACATGGGATAGAGAGAAATGGGAAGAAACTCTAGTCACTGCAGAAAAGGGCCCCCATGGAAGAGGCCTGGCAGGGAGGCCAGTTGTCCCAGGGCCACCATATTTTGGGATGATTCCCCTTTTCTGGGTAGAACTATTTTTTATTCTTTTTGTATTCACAGTAGTTCTGAAATTGCAGGATGCTGAGACCCAGCACCGGTCAGTTACACTGTCTCTTTCTTCACCATTAAATGCTGTGCCAAAAAGGATACATTTCTATCCTTTTCCAGGAGAGAATCAAAACAACAATGGACACATTGAAACATGCAAACATACTTTAAATATGTGCTGTCACAAGTAGCTACTAAAACATTAATTCCTCCAAAATGAGGAAGGTGTGAAAACGGACAACATTGTATACCTATATTCACAGCAGCATTATTCGCCATAGCCAAGACAAGGAAGCAAACAAAGCAGCCTTTAACACCTGAATAGATGAAGAACATGTGGTCTATGTAGATAACGGAATATGATTCAACCTTAAAAAGAAGGAAATTCTGTTATATGCTGCAACATGGATGAACCTGGAGAACAATGCTAAGTGAAATAAGCCAATCACAAGGAAATTCCAATACTGCACAATTCCAGTTATATGAGGCGTCTAAACTCCTAGGACCTGAAAGTAGAATGGCGGCTGCCAGGGGTTCAGTTGGGGATTCATGAGGAGTTTGGGGGCATAGAGTTTCAGTTTTGCAAAATGCAACATTCTAGAGATCTGTTGCATAACAATGTGCTTACAGCTAATATGATAGTACTCTATACTTAAAATGGCTATGATACAAAATTGTACATAATATGGTTTTTGGCACAAAAAAATAATTAGCTCTCTTACTAACTTAGGAAAAAAGCACATGAATTCATTGAAAATATATCAGTATGTGCTTACTATGAAAAGAGACACAGAAAACTTGAAACAAAAGAGAGATCCTTGCTACCCCAGCTACCATCTATCAATCAGCAGAATCAGCATCTCATGAAACTAGACAGAAAGGCTCACAGGCCCAGCCTTGACATCTTGAAACAGTCTGCATTTGTCAGGACCCCAGGTGGCTCCACTGCATGTAAGGCACTGCCCCAGGTGGTGGTGGAGGGACATCCTAGGATGGTGACTCTGCCCCACAGGTAGGAGCCTCCAGTCCTGATGGGAGCAACCAGAAGGGCCCAGGAGGGACATTTCCAAGAAAGTGAAATTAATAGACTGTCCAAAGTCTCTAACTTCTTAAAAGAGTCACAGAAATGGAACAGATATTAAAGTTAAATTAATAAGCGTTATCTAGAAAATAAACAGGCCAGGCGAGGTGGCTCATGCCTATAATCCCAGCACTTTGGGAGGTCGAGGAGGGTGAATCACGAGGTCAAGAGATCGAGACTATCCTGGCCAACACGGTGAAACCTCGTCTCTACTAAAAATATGAAAATTAGCCGGGCATTGTGGCGCACGCCTGTAGTCCCAGCTACTCGAGAGGCTGAGGCAGGAGAATCGCTTGAACCTGGGAGGCAGAGGGTGCAGTGAGCCGAGATCGCGCCACTGCACTCCAGCCTGGTGACAGCGCCAGAAAAAAAAAAAAAGTAAAAGAAAATAAACAAAAACAAAGGCAAGTATTCACTTGAGGAAGAGCAAATACTACAAAGCAAGTGAAAAGTAGTCAAGTTGTGACATGAGAAGATTAGTCACAGAAAAATAAACACGGAATGGCTGAATTTGTGATATCTTACCTTGTTTTTACCTGAGTGACTCTCTCCCAGGAGAGACAGGTGGACAGACTCCATTTTTAGTTTCTTCACTTGCAGCCCCCTTTATCTCCCTTAAGGGAGTAACTAGTGTAAACTGACTCCAAGCACATCCAGGAATGCACCTGCTGATAAGGTATTGAGGCAGGCTGTACCAGCAGCTCCTGAGAATGTGCTCAGTGGAAGGTACCTAAAGTGCCTGCATTTATCTTTTAATGATACTGGTTTAAGCCCCTGCCCCTGGAACTGTTTATTTTTTGTAACTGCTTCTGTAACCAATTAATTTTTTTTGCCTATTCTGCTTCTGTAAAATTGCTTCAGTTAAACCCTCCTCCCCTATTTAGACCATAGTATAAAAGAAAATCTAGCCCCTTCTTCGGGGCCAAGAGAATTTTGAGCAAGAGCTGCCTCCTGGTCTCCGGCTAATAAAGGACTCCATAATTTGTCTCAAAGTGTGGCGTTTCTCTATAACTCGCTTGGTTACAACAAACTAAACATAATTACTACATAAATATACCGGGAAGAGGAAGGAATGGGAAGAGTGAAAGAGAACAAGTGATGGATGTGGTGACGTCACGTTCTCCCGGGCGGGGCAGGAGGTACCACACATGAGGGACTGACATTCATGGCGAACGTGACCACTCTTCTCGTTCTGCCTGCAGCCCGTAGTCTCTCCTCCCTGCCCATGGGTGGTGCGTGGGAGACAGGGGTGCGGAATCAGGCCGACCTCGCTGTCCCCGCTGTCTGCCTCGTGGCGCCGGTGGGGTTGGGGAGATGAGTCCTACTCCTGCTCATCTCCTGTGGCTGTTGCCTTTTGGGCAGCCCCTCTCTGCGGCGGTGGGACAGTCCTGTCGGCCTGTGGGGCTGCCCTTCCCTGGGCCTCTGAGAGTTGGCTCTGCCTGGACCTTTGCTGTGCTCCCGGAGCCCTCCAGGTGGTCCTTCAGGTGCCCGAGGCCAAGTGGTGGTGTTCTTTCTGTTCCCAGCGCCCTCTTCTCCATTCGCCACTGCAGTGCCTGCGTCTGGGTCCTGAGGAGTTTTGGTGAGGTAGAATTTTTATTTACTTATTTAAATTTGAAATTTAAAGCATGTTCATTGCAGCAATGTGTCTACTAGAGACTATGTAGAGGCAATGAAAAGGGGAAGAGAGAATTGTAGCACATTCCTGCCATGGAATACTACACTGCAACGAAAACAAATGAACTATTTGTCTGAACATTGATTCATCTTGTAGACCACGTTAACTGAAAAAACAAGCAAAAGAATTGTTGGGAACAGGCCCCCAAATCTGGCCATAAACTGGCCCCAAAACTGGACATAAACAAAATCTCTGCAGCACTGTGACGTGTTCATGATGGCCATGACGCCCACTTTGAAGGTTGTGGGTTTACCGGAATGAGGGCAAGGAACACCTGGCCCACCCAGAGCGGAAAACCGCTTAAAGATGTTCCTGAACCAGCACAATAGCATGAGCAATCTGTGCCTTAAGGACATGTTCCTGTGGCAGATAACTAGCCAAAGCCCATCCCTTTATTTCCCGTAAGAAACGCTTTTAGTTAATCTATAATTTATAGAAATAATGCTTATCACTGGCTTGCTGTCAAATATGTGTGTAAATCTCTGTTTGAGGCTGTCAGCTCTGAAGGCTGTGAGACCCCTGATCTCCCACTCCACATGCCATATTTCTGTGTATGTGTCTAATTCCTCTAGCGCTGCTGGGTTGGGGTCTCCCCGACCGAGCTGGTCTCGGCAATGAATAATATCAGCAAGAAACAATTTATAAAAAGTTTAAAAGCAAAGCCAGGTGTGGGTGCCTATGCATGTAATCCTAGCACCTTGGGAGGCCAAGGAGAGCAGGTTGCTTGACCCCAGGAGTTCCAGGCCAGCCTGGGAAACATGGCAAAACCCCATCTCTACAAAAAGTACAAAAATTACCCACGCATGGTGGGCATGGTGGTGTAAACCTCTAGTCCTAGCTACTCAAGAGACCGAGGTGGGAGGAATTGCTTGAGTCTGGCAGGTCAAGGCTGAAGCGAACTGTGTTTATGCCACTGCATTTCAGCCCAGGTGACAGACTGAGACCCTGTTTCAAAAAAAAAAAAAAAAAAAAAAAGACTGAAAGCATGTCAAACAAAGAGACTTTTCTAAAATTTAGTAAGAATATAAGGGCATACATCAAATTCAAGACAAACGTTCACCAGCAGTTCTTGGTTTGCTCAGTACAGCATTGACTGAAACACTTGCATATCAGAAGTGTGGAAAATCAGGGCTATCTACATGTATTTCTATTATTTGCTGTGTATACTACATATAGCCAATAATGTTAAAATGTCCCAAATTGACAAACCTGAGTGGCGGCTTCACAAAGATTTCTTATCATTCTCTATTTTTATTTCCAGCTAGAACTAATTCATAATAAAAATTTGTGAAGTGAGTCCATAGAAATTGAGCAAAATAAAAAAGGATTTATTGAGTGTGAGGAAAGCTGCAGAGAAGTAAAGACAGATGGAGAGATGACAATACTGAGCATGTTAGTGACCTTCACAATAACAGATTTCCTGGAGGAGTGTGAGCTGGAGCCGGAACGAAGTGGATAGACTGTGAAAGAGGGATGAAGGAGTAGGAACTTCTGGAGGCAAATATGGCGTGTGTTTGGCCAGATTGGGAGGCGTCGATGGACTCTGAACATTCTGCTTTATGTCCAGCACTAGAGAAAGAGAACTCATGTTTATTTAGCACCTTCCACAATCTGTAAAGAAATCTGAAACATTACAAAAAAAGATATATGAATGGCCAATTGTCTTCAGGGAAAAACACAAAGTAAAACCACAGTGAGAAACCACTAAGCAACCATTCAAATGGCTAAATTTAAAATGATTAATAACTATAAATGTTGGCAAGGATGTTGAACAATCTTTACTCTCATCCATTACCTATAGGAATATAAAACAGCCACTTTGAAAATCAGTTTTGTATCATGTAATAAAGTTAAACAACCTAGTACTCTACGGCTACCTTTCCACTCCTAGGTATTTACTCAAGAGAAACGAAGATTCTGTCAAAAATCCCTGTATGAGAATGTTCATAGTTTCTTTATTTATAACAGTAAAAAATCAGAAATAACTGCCAATGTACAAAAATCTCGATTCATTCGTACAATGGAATATTATCAGAAATAAAAATGAATGAACTACTGATACATGCAACAACATGGATTGATCACATAATTATTATGCCAAGTGCAAAAAGTCAGACACGAAGTGTTAAAACAGGAAGAACTGCGCTATCATGATAGCCATCAAATCAATGTCTGCTGGGGGCGGGGAAGCTGAGTTGAAGGGAGAAAAAGGGATCTTTGTGTACATTGATAGTGGCAAGAGTGATATGGCTATATTTGTCAAAATTCACTGATAAAGTTGATGAAGATTTGCTTATTTTGGTAAATGTAAATTTTATAAGTTTAAAATGCTTATAATAAAAATTATGTTAGTGATAAAATAATAATTAAAAACATTAGCAACCAAACCCAACAGCGCACCAAAAGGATAATGCACCATGATATGTCCATATATGAAAAACACACAGCTAACAGTATAGTGAATGGAGACAAGTTTATAGCCTCCTCTGTAAGATCTGGAAGGAGGCACATACTCCCACTTTCACCACTTTTATTCTATCCAGTACTAGAAGTCCTAGCCAGAGTAATCAGGCAAGTGAGGAAATAAAGGACATCCAAGTCAGATAGGAGAAAGCCAACTTAGCCTTATTCGCAAGTGACATGATCTTTTACTTAGAAAAAATGAAAGATTCCACCAAATAAATAGTTAGAACTAATAAACAAATTCAATAAAATCTCAGGATACAAAATTAATGTGCAAACTTTCATAGCATTTATATATACCAGCACTATACAATCTGAAAAATAAATCAAGAAAGCAACACCATTTACAAATCACAGAGAAGATAAAATACCTAAAAATCAACTTATCCCAGGAAGCAAAACAAAAACTATAAAGCACCAATGAAGGAAATTGAAGAGTACACAAAACTGAAAGAACCAGGCATGGTGACACACATCTGTAATCCTGGGACTTTGGGAGGATGAGACAGGAGAATTGTTTGAGCCCAGGAATTCAAGGCCTGGGAAGCATAGTGAGATCGTGTCTCTAAAGGAAAAAAAAAAATGAAACATATTTCATGCACATAAATTGGAAGAATTAATATCGTTAAAATATTCATACTACCCAAAGCAATTTACAGATTCAATTCAATACCTATCAAAATACCAATATCATTCTTCACAAATCTAGAAAAAATATGAAATTCATATGGAACCGTAAAATATCCCAAATAGCCAAGGCAATTGTAAACAAGAGGAACAAAGCTAAAGGCATGATGCTACCTGAATTCAAAATATACTATAAGGTTAGAGTAACCAAATCAGTATGGTACTGGCATAAAACTAGACACATAAATCAATGGAACACAAAAGAGAACTCACATATAAATCCATGTATTGATAGCCAACTCATTTTTGGCAAAGGAACAGAGAATATACAACGGGGAAAGAACAAGTCTCTTAAATAAATGGAGCTGAGAAAATGCTACCAGATGCAGAGGAATACCACTAGACCCCTGTCTCTCACCATATACAAAAATCAACTCAAAATGGATTAAAGGTTTAAATGCAGGTCCTAAAACTATAAAATGACTACAATAATGCATATAGGAAACACTCTAGACGTGGGTCTAGGCAAAAATTTTATGGTTAAGACCTCAAAAGCACAGGCAACAAAAATAAAAATAGACAAATGAGACTACATTAAGCTAAATAGCTTCAACACAGCAAATGAAACAATCAACAGAATTAAAAGGCAACCTGTTGAATAGAGAAACTATTTGCTATGTATTCATCCTACAAGGAACTAATATCTACAATATATAAGGAACTCAAAAACTCAGCAGTAAAAACACAAATAATCCAATTAAAAAGTGGACAAAGGATCTGAATAGATGTTTCTCAAAAGGAGACATACAAATGGCCAACAGGATGTGAAAAGCACTCAACATTATTAAATAGCAGGAAAATGCAAACCAAAACTACAGTAAAATGTCATCTTATCCTAGTTAGAGTGGTTATCGTTGGGAAATAAAAAATCATAGATACTGTCGAGCATGTGGAGAAACCAGAACTGTTGTACACTGTTGGTGGGAAAGTAAGTACAGCAATTATAGAAAACAGTATAGTAATTTCTCAAAAAATTAAAAATAGAACTACTGGCTGACCCAACAACTCTACTGCTGGGTATTTATACAAAGGAAAAGAAATCGTATCAAAAGAGTACCTGCATTCTCGGGTTTATTGAGGCACTGTTCACAGTAGCAAAGATATGAAAACAATAGGTGAATCCATCAATGGGTGACTGAATAAACAGTGGTATATATACACAATGGAATGCAATTCAGCCATAAAAAAGAATAAAATCCTGTCATTTGCAGGAACGTGGATGGAACCAAAGGCCATTACGTTAGGTGAAATAAGCCAAGCAAGGAAAGGCAGATATCACGTGTTGTCACTCATATGTGCGAGCCAAAATGGTTAATCTCAGGGAATTCAAGAGAGTAGAATAACAGTTACCAGAATCTGGAAAGAATGTATGGATAGGAAAATATAGAAAGGCAGGTTAATGGATCCAAATGTTCAGTTATTAGAGAAAATAAGTTCTAATATTGATAGCACAGCAGACTGACTAAAGTTACAAAAATATATATTTCAGTATAGCTATGAGTGGATTTAAAATTTTCCCAACACAAAGAAATGATAAATGCTTGAGTTGATGGATATCCTAAATATCCTGACTTATTATACACACATTCTATGCATGTATCAAAACGTCACATGTATCCCATAAACATGTACAAATATTATGCACCAATTTTTAAAATATTTTAAAAGTAAACAACATAATATGGGGCATTATAAAAGGTACAAAAGTTATGAGCATGATAAAAATTTAGCAAATATTTTCCTTTATATTAACATCTTTTTCATTCTGTATGTTTAAGGATAATAAAGTCCATACAGCATCAGAAGAGGTGGCTCTCCTGAGAGAGAATCCTCTTCCCAGTTAAAAAGACAGAAACAGAATCATTGGAGTGAGTTGGACTTTGGAGAACTGCACAGCACCACGTCTTAGTGTCTGGGATTACCAAGACTTAGGGAGGAGGGTTCACCTTCCATGAAGAACTAAACTTTGGTTCTCTTTCTTGTTTATTTGTATTGCAAGATCAAAATTTCAGAAAACCAAGAGAAAGAATTCAGTCAAAGGGATGTACTGTCTTTTACTCTCTTTAATTTCTTAGAATATCCACTGCCAAAGAAGATCCAGACAGTTACAAGAAGAATTGTGTTCCTATTAAG
Source organism: Rhinopithecus bieti (assembly GCF_001698545.2). Lineage (NCBI taxonomy): Eukaryota > Metazoa > Chordata > Mammalia > Primates > Cercopithecidae > Rhinopithecus > Rhinopithecus bieti. Next base: position 831,330 of record NW_016804706.1, read on the forward strand.
GAAGGAGACCACTACTACTCCTGCTGCCCTCCTCCCTTCACCTTGCCTAGTTTATAAGACAGGAGAAAAGGGAGAAAGCAAAAAGCTGGAAAGAAACAGAAGTAAGATATATAGCCAGACAACCTTGGCACCACCATCCGGCCCTAGGAGTTAAAAAAGTAATAATAGGCCGGGCACGGTGGCTCACGCCTGTAATCCCAGCACTTTGGGAGGCTGAGGTGGGTGGATCACGAGGTCAGGAGATCGAGACCATCCTGGCTAACACAGTGAAACCCCATCTCTACTAAAAATACAAAAAATTAGCCAGGCTTGGTGGCAGGCGCCTGTAGTCCCAGCTACGGGGAGGCTGAGGCAGGACAATGCCGTGAACCCGGGAGGTGGAGCTTGCAGTGAGCCGAGATTGCACTACTGCACTCCAGCATGGGCAACAGAGCAAGACTCCGTCTCAAAAAAAAAGTAATAATGATAACATCAACCCCTGACCTAAACTACTTGGTTATCTGTAAATTCCAGGCATTGTCATGAAAAGCATTGCAAAACTTTCTGTTCTGTTAGCTGATGCATGTAGCCCCTAGTCACGTTCCCCACGCTTGCTCAATTTGGGAGGCTGAGGTGGGTGGATCACGAGGTCAGGAGATCGAGACCATCCTGGCTAACACAGTGAAACCCCATCTCTACTAAAAATACAAAAAATTAGCCAGGCTTGGTGGCAGGCGCCTGTAGTCCCAGCTACGGGGGAGGCTGAGGCAGGACAATGCCGTGAACCCGGGAGGTGGAGCTTGCAGTGAGCCGAGATTGCACTACTGCACTCCAGCATGGGCAACAGAGCAAGACTCCGTCTCAAAAAAAAAGTAATAATGATAACATCAACCCCTGACCTAAACTACTTGGTTATCTGTAAATTCCAGGCATTGTCATGAAAAAGCATTGCAAAACTTTCTGTTCTGTTAGCTGATGCATGTAGCCCCCTAGTCACGTTCCCCACGCTTGCTCAATTTATCATGATCTTTTCACGTGGACCCCTTAGAGTTGTAAGCATTTAAAAAGGCCAAGAATTTCTTTTTCAGGGAGCTCAGCTCTTAAGACACAAGTCTGGTGATGCTCCTGGCCGAATAAAGCTCTTCCTTCTTTAATCTAGTGTCTGAGGAGTTTTGTCTGCAGTTTGTCCTGCTATACTATGCCACCAAAATCCATATGTTGAAGTCCTATGTTGAGAAGACAGAAGAAGTGACCATCTGCAAGCCAAGGAGAGAGGGCTCAGAACAAATCAACCCTGCAGCACCTTGACCTTGCACCTGTAGCCTCTAGAACTGTGAGATGATACATATTTATTATTTAAGTCACCCAGCCTTTGGTACTTTGTTATGGCAGCTCTAGCAAATTAAAACAGAAATATTACCTTTTCTACCTTCTCCTACGTATGAACATGAGATTTTTTAGGAGTATGAATTACCTGGAATTCCAAAGGATAGAATAAGTCGAATGAAAATGGAAGATATAGGGTCATTTCCAAGTCTCTGAGTGTCCCCTGGCCACCACAGAAAAATGAAGATGTGCCCATCGCCTTTCGGTTTCACACAAAGCAAAAGTTGTAGACCTAAACTGACATAGAATCACAACTGTATTTAATTTATTTGAGATATTGAAGGAGGTAGTTTTGCCCAAATTTTATAGAAAGATGATGAACAATCACAATTACTAAATAGAGAGGCTTTTCTGGCAGGGGATCGCAGGTACTATATGTTTTCTCCTATTTTAAGATACGTTTTCCTAAAAGTTTTGTCTAGGAGTAAATGTTATCACTTTGCTTTTTTCCTACCCATTGATCGCTTGTTCCTCCCTGCATTTCAGTAACGTTGCTAGAGTGGAGGTGTTTGTCCATGATTCACAGATGAATCAAAGAGATCCCAGGAGCAGAGAGCTTCTCCTGAGGTCACACAGCACCTGGGTGGTGGAGCAATGATGGGCACATGACATTCCAGGCCTCTAGTCCAATTTCTGGGTTCTATGAGAATTGTAGCCCTTGTTTTCTGATACATGTGGTTCTCTTTTGAGCCAGAGAAGGAGAACGCACAATGAGAATAAATTGCCAGAGCCCCAAGTCTTTCGCTTATATTTACTGGGCTGGGGGATGGAGGGAGAGAGGCTGCCACTGATTCTCTTAATTCCAGCTTCTATTACCAGTCACTCAGCTGAAAGCAGGAAGGTTAATCTTCTGCACTTGGCCTATCAGAACCAAGATGACAGAAAGCCCCACTTTCTACCATGGTAAAGACAATGGCACTCCCACGCCTTGAATCATGACCGTTTTCTAACTACATATGCTTTTCTGCACATGTAACTATTCCTGTTCTCATCAAGCCCCAGTTCTCATAGTGCAAACACAGGAGCTACTGAGCCTGATGCTCTAATGGAAGCTCTGAGTTGAAATTTTATTTTATACTTAGGTACCTCTGAATCATTGCAAAGTTTTGCCTGACTCTACTCTGACCCCATTTCAATCTAAGGTCTCTATGCTCTGGGACCTCTCCAAGTTCTCATCAGAAATGACAAAAAAAAAATGCCTTGTCCAGCTACTGGGGTCCCTGATAGCAGTGATAAGCTGCTCCTAATGGGAGAGAGCCTTGGGGTGACCAAAGACTCATAGACTTCATTACTGCCGGACCACATGGCTCCAGCCTCTTGACCACAATGGATCAATGGTCCTAGATTCACCTCTGATATTTAAAGTCTTTTGTTCTTCAGCCTCCACAAATGCTCTCTGGTTGAGATGAAGGTAAAGGACACAGAAACCCAAAAGTTGTAACTGCCTGGAACTCTGTCCAAGGTACCTCCCAGTGTTCTCTTATTATGTTGGCCATGTCCTCAGGCATTTAGTGAAATGGCCATGTTGTCTACCAGTGGAAGTCAGGGGAGACCACTAGGCAGAGCTCCAGTGGCTGGTGTCCTCTACACCATTTATCTACACATGTTGGGGTTTTTCTAGCATGAAATGCCCAAAAGGCAGTCAAACCCGAAGCTTGGCTCCTCCGAGGAATGAGTGTGAACATCTTAGCCCTGGCCAATGAGCACTGAATTCTAGAGAGACCAAGAGACCTTCTAAATATTGGGACACTTTAGTTCTGAATCCCAGAAGCTACCTTCTTGCCTGGGAGGCAGGTGTCACTGCATCTGGTCCACAGAAGCAGCCCACAGCTCAAGGTGCTCTTCTGGATTTCTGCCTCTTCCTAGTTCCTGGCCTGGCAAATCTTCACTGCTTTGCTAGCCCATCTATAAATTCAAGCACAATTTTCAAACATGTATTTTCCTCCCACTTTTCCAGTGGTACTGAGTGGGAGAGCTGGTCCAAATGACCTAATCAGCAATTGCTGGAAACCAAAGTACAGTGTACAATTCTATATGTTAATGTCATGTACCAAGATAGAAAATGCATAGATACAAGTAGCCACTTAAGCACTGTAATAATATCTCTCTATATACCCTGAGTATAATATATATAAATAAATTATATATTCTAAGAAAATAATCTCTATGTGTAATATATGACTATGATTCTGATAGACAAACCAGGGATCATAGTACAAGGATACTTCTCATCACCTTCACTCGTGAGCCAGATAGTGTGAAATGAGAAGCAGAGATTTGAAATGTGTTGCAAAACTCTCTCAAAGAAAGTAGAGTGATATTCCCATGACCCAATCAAACCAATCTCCTCACAAATCACATTGGACTTATAATGTGTGGGATGTGTCTTTATTAAAATGGAGTTAATCCTAGGTATGTGGTCTTTTTTGCATGAACTGTACTGTAAGTGGCTCACTAGCTGTCAATTCACCAACAATCATTCCATTTAATAAAAGGGAGATCCCACCACAGGCCAGCATTTCCCAGGTGGAGGCCTCTTGCCGACATAATCTTCCAACAGAGAATTTCCCTGGGAACCCAGAAAGAAGAGAAGAGGCTCAGGCAAAAAGGATGAAAGAAATAGCAACCATGGCTGGGCACGGTGGCTCACACCTTTAATCCCAGAGCTTTGGGAGGCCGAGGAGGGTGGATCACCTGAGGTCAGGAGTTCAAGATGAGCCTGCCCAACATGGCGAATCCTGTTTCTACTAAAAAATAAAAATAAAAAAAATGAGCCAGATGTGGTAGCAGGCGCCTGTAATCCCAGCTACTCTGGATGCTGAAGCAGAAGAATCGCTTGAACGCGGGAGGTGGAGGTTGCATTGAGCCAAGGTAGTGCCACTGCACTCCAGTCTGGGCAACAAGGGCAGAAGTCCATATCAAAATTAAAACAAAAGGAAAGAAATAGCAACAGTGATAATATCATACACTGTCATGGTGCTATGTGTTAATCTGTGTCCTTAGCATTTTAAAAATATGAATTCATTTAATTCTCACAACACCTCTATGGGGTGTGCCTGCAAAATTTTCCATTTTCAGGTGATACAATAGGAATGAAGGTTGCACACAAATCGTGGTGGAGCTGGGTTTGCATGCAGCCAATCCTGACCCAGGGTCATGCTTGCTCATCTCTGCACTGTCCAGAATGTGAGGGTGGGTGGAGAGTCCAGCTCAGGGAGAGAGATTGGAGAGACAGAAGAATAAAAAGAGTGGGCAGACGGGATCACTCTGATGGTTCTGGGGCTTCCCTTCCAGGAGAGAAGACAAAAATTATGTCAGCATCAAGGAAAGTATCCAAAGTCTCTGGCTTAAACTGGGGCGTTTCCGGCTCTGGGACAGGTGGCTGGGCAGGGAAGACAAACTAAGCCAAGGGTCCAGCTCAGAAGTTTCCTCTCCTGAGAATTCTATAGGAGTTTTCCTGACCTCATGGCCACCTCTCATACTTTACTCTTGTTTTTCCCCCAGGACTGATGAGGGCGTAATATCTGGTTTCCACCGGGGTCTAGAGAAACCATCAGAGTGAGTGGAGAATGGGATTCATAAAGTGGGAGATCTCCAGGATTCTCCCTGGATCCAAGATACCCAGAGAAGCCGGATCCCGCGTCCTGGAACCCCTACCCTGCTACTCTGTGGGCCCTGACCTTGGGGAAGACCTGGGCTGTTGAGGAGAGAATCAGGATGAACTGGGCTGGGGAGACAGGAGGTAAAGGGCGGCCTGCAGGACTCAGCAGCTCCTCCCGGGGGGCCTCTGCCCCGGGCTGGGGTCTGCAGACTCCTGAGGTCCTATCTCCAAATGCCGCCTCCCTAGGCCACCGTTCCTTGGTCCCCGCCCCTCTGTCCTCTCCCCAGGTCCCCACACACAGTAAGAAACTCCCAGCTGAGCGGCTCCGGGGGACGGGCGGGACGTGGGAGGGAGCCCGGGAGGCTGGGTCCCGGCGGGGAGGCGGAGGGAGCACGTCCCGGAGACAGTGGGCAGATTGGGACCCGAGGGGAGCGGGGCGGGGTCCCAGGTTCCCTGGGCCTCTCCCACCCCCAAAATGCAGGTTCCCGGGGCGCAGGCCCGCAGTCCCCAGTAAGTGGAGGCCGGGCTCCGCCTCCACCACGCTCGCCCTGGGCTCCTCGGCGGCCCCTTCGTGGGCAACACGCGGTTCCTGCGCTTCTACAGCCGTGGCAAGGATCAGAGAATGAAGCCGCGGGCGCCGCGGCTGAAGATAGGACAGGACTGTGGACGCCCTGAAGAAAGTTCTTGATGACCGCAACGAATGTGTTACTGAGTGGCCTGAGGTTCCTGAGCCGGCACAACCACCCGGGCCAGCGGGTGAGTGACGTCAGGCTCCGGGCACAGGTGTCCCTCCCACCCTACCCTGGCTGACGGGTCAGGGTCTCCCAGGTGTGGGGGTGCGGGGCCTCAGTTGACCCCCCACGGGTGGGGAAGCGCTAGGGACATTTTGCTCCAGGTCTCTTCTTCATCTGGATGGTGACTGACTTCTGCTGTGACCAATCACAGTGGGAGGGAGGAGCTGGCGTGGGCGGGGCGAAGCGGGGATTCTGGCCCTCCCTGGGGCTGACACCTGGAGAGGTTCAGGGTCCCATACCTGCAGTTGCTGCGCGGCTGCGTGCTGGCACCAGTTGGGGACTTTCTTGGAGGACACTTTCAGCCCGCCTAGGACGGGAAATAATAGTCCATGTCCCTGAAGCAGGACGTAAAGACCCGGACAGCGGCGCGATCCGCGGCTCAGAGGATCAAGCACACCTGGAAGAGGTTCTGGATCACGGAGGTTGCAAGGGAACCCGTAATGGGTCACTACACTAGGCGCAGAAGCCCGGAACATGGTAAACAGACGATGCTGCTGGAAGGTACTGTAGTCCTCGGGGCCGCGCCTCAGGATCTCCTGAAGCTGGAATTGTGTTACCTGGAGGCGTCCCTGTAGAAAGGAAGGAGGCCCGAATCGTGCCGCTTCCTTCTCCTCCTCAGCATTTCTATTGTGGATCTGGGGGTTCTGCCCAGGCTCCTGAGGCTGTCTTGAGGGTGGGTGGGGAGAAGGGACAGGGAGGAGGAGTGCAGGGAGGTAACTAGGAAAGGACAGCAGTTCCCCTTGTCAACAGTGATGTGTTTGTCAGTAGTGGTGTACTTCACCGGGGATCTTTTCTTCCCTGGTCTTCTGTGCCCAGCAATTAGAGATAACCTTTAACACAACCAGAAGATAAAATACCAGGAAACCGAATCAGCAGAGACACAGTGCATGAAAGTACCACAAACGACTGCTAGTTTCTAACATCACAATGTAATAGTTGGTGACTGTCAGAAGGTTGTAAAATCTGCATGTAAATTAGAAAATAAAACCAGAAATTTTAAAACTGAAAAATAGTATCACCAACGTTAGAAGCATAATAGTGGCTTCCCAGACAATGAGACACATGTGTAGAAAAAGCGCACTAGGTGTTAGGACAATTGCTTATCCTGCACCTGTTTTTAATTTTGAAATTTCTTCTCGACCTCTAACAAGGAGGCTGAGAGCTGGGATTCTCATTAAATTTTTTCCACCTCTGAGACTCTCCTCAGATCAGCCATCAGCACTTGCGACCCATCACTCAGGACCTAATGGGAAGGTCACCTTGAGGTGCTGGGCCAAAGGATTCTACCCAGCAGAGATCACATTGATTTGACTGTGGGAGGGCGGACCACACCCAGGACGCACAGCATGGGGACCCCAGGCCTCAGGGCAATAGGACCTTCAAGAAGTGGGCAGCTGTGGTGGTGCCTTCTGGGGACGAGCAGGAATCCCCGTGTGTGTGTAGCGTGAGGGGCTGCTCAGGCCTTTTATGCTGAAGTGGGTAAAACCGGGTATCAGGTGGAAACCCCTTCACAGAACTGGCAGGCAGGAGCTGTTCTGGACCCTGTGACAGGCTCAGAGTTTTGACCTGCAGGTCGAGACCCCTTTCATTCCCTTCTCAGAACCCCCTTCCCAGCTCATCCTAACCATCATGGAAGCCATTTCTGACTCAGAGCTACTTCCTGCTCTGGTCCTGGGACCTGTGATGTGCAAGAAGTCTCAGGTATGGGAGGGACTAGAATGATGGTTTTGCCCCATCTCATGTGTGGGGATCCCACTGCTGTTGGGGGATTTGCCCAGTCACTTCTCCCTGTTCTTGCTGGGGCTGGTGCTGGTGAACCCAGTCAAGCCATAAACCCTCAGAAGGAACCAGGCAGACAGGCAGACAGGCAGACTGACTAGGAGAGCATTGCCTATCAAGTGGCTAATGGCCCCAATCATTTTATAAAAATGAAAGAGAAAAGAATACCAAAGTTCATTGCAAGGATCCTTAGCAAGGACTACTTGCATTTGGAAGAAAACCACAGAGAATTGTAAGGAGCCATGTGACAGAGAGGACCAGGATGCCATGAAAATGGCCTTGGTTAAAAATAGGTCATTTGATCCTTGGTCACCGGCATCTCTCTAGATTTTCCAGTATACAATCTTCAATCTGATGTGCAAGGTAATTCCATCTTGCAAAGGATTTCATGTTACATTTTACCACACATACAACTGAAATAAACTTTTACAGAGTTGGAAATGAGTATTACTGATCAAAATAAATGAAACAAAAAAGAGTAGAAGGAATAGCCAGTGATGGAATAGCAACTATGAATGGAAAAAAACTTCAGAAACACATAATAGCAGTGCCTTTACAATCATACTGGTGTCCAGATCACTTCTATCACATCTCATTCAATAGCAGAAAGAAAGATATTAAGTTTATTATAGAATGCCCACTGAATAGCCAGTTTTTGCAAAAACTTATTTCTCAATTTGAGTTAACCGCTTCGGGCTACCGCATCAAACCAAAGTTATTGGCATCTAGATGTGTTGACTGAAGTATGAAATTCACATTTTTGTAAATGAAGAGCAATCTGATTAGGCGATTGTCTTCTAAGTGAAAGCAAGTTTATTAGAGAAGTAAAGAAACAAAAGAAGGGCTACTCCATAGAGAGAGCAGTGCTTTTTTTTTTTTTCTTAAGTGTAGGCAAATATTTTTTAAAAGATGATAATTCAATAATAAAGTTGGCACTAGAGGCATGCTTCCAGTAAATTTCAGACATCTTAGACAAAACAAAGACTTATTTTCAAGGCATTATTTTTATGGCACTGAAGTCTTGGAACTATTTGATCTAGTTACTCTATGTTCTCGACCATGTTAACTCATTGAAGAGAACATTATTACTAAAGGTATTTGCAAGAAAAACTCAGAGATGCTGTTTTATCTCCATTCTCTGTCTCAAACTGTTTTCCCCTCAGTACCCAAGGCTCTGTGATATCTTGAATTTTTATTCATTAATTTAAAAGAAAAGCTTATCACAGAATTAGAAAAACACTATTTAAAAATTCATGTAGATCCAAAAAAGAGCTCATATAGCCCAGAGAATTCTAAGCAGAAAGAACAAAGTGGAGGAATCAGGCTACCTGACTTAAAACTATACTACAAGGCTACAGTAACCAAAACAGCATGGTATTGGTACAAAAACAGGCACATAGACCAATGGAACAGAATAGAGAACTCAGAAGTAAGGCTGCACATCTAAAACCATGTGACCTTCCAAAAACCTGACAAAAACAAGCAATGGGGAAAGGATTCCCTAGTTAATAAATGATGCTGGGAAAACTGGTAGCCATATGCAGAAAATTGAAACTGGATTCCTTCCTTACACCTTACACAAAAATTAACTCAAGATGGGTTGAAGACTTAAATGTAAAACCCAAAACTACAAAAATCCCAGAAGAAAATCTAGGCAATTCCATTCAAGACATAGGCATGTTCAAAGATTTTATGATGAAATCACCAAAAGCAATGGCCACAAAAGCAAAAATTGACAAATGGGATCTAATTAAACAAAAGAGCTTCTGCAGAGCAAAAGAAACTATTATCAGAGTGAACAGACATCCTACAGAATGGTAGAAAATTTCTGCTATCTATCCATCCGACAAAGGTCTAATATTGAGAATCTACAAAGAACTTCAGCAAATTTACATGAAAAAACAATTTCATTGAAAAGTAGAAAATGGACATGAACAGGCACCTCTCAAAAGAAGAAATACATGAGGCCAACAAACATATTTTAAAAAGCGCAACATCACTAATCATTAGAGAAATGTAAATCAAAACCACAATAAGATACCTTCTCATGCCAGTCAGAATGGCAATTATTAAAAAGTCAAGAAGCAACAGATGCTGGTGAGGTTGTGGAGAAATAGCAATGCTTTTACACTGTTGTTGGAAATGTAAATTGGTTCAACCACTGTGGAAGACAGTGTGACAATTCCTCAAATATTTAGAACCAGAAATACCATTTTGCCCAACAATCCCATTACAGGGTATGCATCCAAAGGAATATAGGTCATTCTATTATAAAGATACATGCACGTGTATCTTCATTGCAGGACTTTTCACAAGAGCAAAGACATGGAATCAACCCAAATGCCCATCAATGATGGACAGAATAAAGAAAATGTGGTTCATATACACTAAGGAATATTATACAGCCATAAAAATGAGTGAGACAGTGTCCTTTGTAGGGATATGGATGAAGCTGGAAGCCATTATCCTCAGCAAACTAACACAGGAACAGACAACCAAACACCAATGTTCTCACTTATAACTGGGAGCTGAGCAATGAAAACACATGGACACAGGGAGAGGAATGGCACACACTGGGGCCTGTTGGGGGAGGGCAGTGGTGTGGGGAGCATTAGGAAAAATAGCTAATGCATGCCAGGGTTAGTACCTAGGTTGATAAGTGCAGTAAACCACCATGGCACACATTTACCTATGTAACAAACCTGCACATCCTGCACATGTACCGGGGAACTTGAAATAAAATTAAATTTAATTAAAAGACAAGCTTAAAGCAGTAAGAAAAAAAATTAGATAAAAGAAGCCTTTGATTTACGAAATACTGAAACAATAGTTTCAATTTTGTTTTTAACATATATGCAAATCCTTTAATACTGCTCCCTTCCAGAGATGCAGCTTAATTCCCTCTCTTGAGTGTGGCTTGGACTTAATGATGCACTTCTGATATGGCCCAGTTCTGTGTTCCCACCCAAATCGCATCTTGAATTTTCATGGGAATTGCAATCCCCAGGTATTGGGGAAAAGACCTCATGGGAGGTGACTGGATCATGGGAATGGTTCCCCCATGCTGTTCTCACGATAGTGAGTGAGTTCTCATGAGATCTGATGGTTTTATAAGGGGCTTTTCCCCGCTTTGCTCTGCATTTCTCTCTCCTGCCACCACGTGAAGAAGAATGTGTTTGCTTCCACTTCTGACATGATTGTAAATTTTCTGGGACAGCCTCCTCAGCCATGCAGAAGTGTATCAATTAAATCTCCTTTCTTTATAAATTTTGCAGTCTCAGTTATTTCTTTATAGCAGTGTGAGAATGGACTAATACAACTTCTAACTGATAGAGTAATGTTGACATAACAGTTTTTGACTCTGTGGGTAGAAAATAAAACACTCTGTGGTTTCCCCCTTCTCTCTCTCTCTCTCTGGGATCATGAGCTCTGGGGGAAGCCAGCTGCTGTGCTGTAAGCAGCCCTGAAGGAAGGTCCATGTGGCTAAGAACTGCAGACTTCTGGGACCAGACAACAAGGCGCTAGGCCTTTTCCAACAGCCATGTGACTGAGCCATGTTTCATGTGAATCCTCAGTGAAGCCCTTAGATGATGCAGGCCTAGGCTGACAACTGGACTGCAACCTTGTGAGAGGCCCTGAGCCAGAAGCACTCAGGGAAACCTCTCCTGGATTCCTGACCATTGGAAACTGCAGGAGATGATGAATATTTGCTGTTTTGAGCCGCTAAGTTTTACATAATTTGTTATGCAATAGTAAATAACTAATACATTTTCACAAGACAGGATGTATTATTACATGGTAATTTGCATTTACTCTAAATTTATTTATTCATTATTATTACTGAGACAGGGTCTCACTCTGTCACCCAGGCTGGAGGGCAGTGGCATGATCACCATGCACTGTAGTGTTGACCTCCTGGGCTCAATGGATCCTTTGACCTCAGCCTCCTGAATAGCTGGGACCACAGGCATAAACCACCATGCCTGACTAATTTTCTAATTTTTTTGCAGAGATGGGGGTTTCACCATGTTGCCCAGGCTCATCTTGAACTTCTGGAGTCAACAAATCTGCCTTCCTCTGCCTTTCACAGTACTACGATGGCAGGCATGAGCCACCACACCTTGCCTAAATTAATTATAAGACATTAAACATGTAACTTAGTTTTAAAAGGTAAGGAGAATGTCCATGGCTGAAGAGGATGTATTTTATTACTGTTCACAATGATCACTTTACTACAACTTCAATTTCCAACTGTGTCCCTATAAAACACAAAAGAAGACCTAACCCTTGCTAGGCTGACTCTACGATGGCCTCAACAACAAACTCCTGGTCATTCACCTTCCTCCAGTTATTCAGCCAACTCTAATGTAGGTGCTGCTATGAAGAAATTTAGCAGATATAATTAAGGGCCTCAATTCGTTGACTTTAGACTGGGTTTATCCTGCTTGGACTGTCCTAATCAGGTGAGCCCTTGAAAGGACCAGGTTCTTCCTGAGCATAGAGATCCACAGTGTGAGAGGGATTCAACATGAGGGGTTTTCTCCACTGTGGGCTTTGAAAATGAAGAGGCTGTGTAGGAAAGAACACTGATGGGCATCAGGAATTGAGCACAGCCCTCTCTGTTCTCTACAGTGTCAGCCAGCAAGGAACAGGGACCTCAGTCTTACAACTGCCAGAAACTGCATTCTGCCACCTCTGTATAAGCCTAAAGGAGGATTCAAAATGAAAACGCAGCTTGGGAAGCCCAGAATAGAGATTCTATTTATTTATAAAGGTCTCTATTCTATCTGGATCATGGGAATGGATGGTCTCAGAATAGAGATTCTACATCATGCCCACATTTCTGACTAAGGAACTATAAGCAGATAAATGGGTATTGTTTGGCCAGGCGTGGTAGTGCACGCCTGTATCCTAACATTTGAGGAGCTGACACAGGAGGATCACTTGCAGCAAGGACTTTGAGACAAGCCAGAATAATATAGCGAGACACTGGTCTCCACAATTTTTTTTTTTTAATTAGCTGGGCATGATGGCACTTGCCTGCAGTCCTAGCTACTCTGAAGACTGAGGCAGGAGGGTCCCTTGAGCCCAGGAGTTTGAGGCTGCCATGAGCCATGATCATGTGACTGCACTTCACCCTGGATGAGAGAGGGATACTCTGTCGTTAAAAATAAATCAATGAATACAATAAATGGGTGTTGTTTAAAGCCAACGTTTGTGATAACTTGTTACCCAGTCTTACAGAATTCATACACAGGCTCAACAGACTCACGGAATGAGTTGATGAATTCATAGGCACACTAGTTTCATAAAATAAATTTTTAATTTTGTCAGTGTTTTACGTTTTATAATTTTCTGTGATACAATTTAATACACTCGTATTTCATTCAGTCAGTTAACAAAATTAATTTAGTCCCTATGATGAACCAGGTATGCCCTCGTATGTTCACGTGCCTGACAACCTAGAAGCCTCACAAGACCAACACGGAGCCACTGGAGTGTTTTAGGTGAAGGAATGACACACGCTGCACATGCTGACTCACAGTATCAGGACCACTGTGGAGAGAAGAGTCATGTACCAGGTAATTGGTCAGTGCTAGAGCCACAATTCAGGAGTGACAGCGTGGTGGTGACTAAGGGGAGAAGAGGGCCTGAGGGATGAAAGTGACAGAGGGAAGGGCTGGAGAAGCAGGAGGTGAGGAAAAGGAGCAGAGGGAAGAATTCGAAAGCTGTGGAATTCTGAGGTTTAAACACATTGTTTTATAGGTTTTAATCATCTGTCTACAGAGCCTCGCAGGGTGTTCTTTGCAGTTGGCCTTTAATAACTTATATGAGTCTGCCAAAAAACTAGTTGTTTTTTGTGTTAATCAGATTTATAAAATACTAAGTGTTCCTATAAAATATACACACCACCACTTAGATGTGTATACTTCCTAAAATCAGGCAGTGCATTTAGCACTGGTGAGGGGCATTGTGAACACTTGCAACTTTGAGGTGAATAAAGTCTACTGGCTCCTGGTTGCAACATATAGTAACACAGTGTGCTACTTTGTATTAAGGAGATGTCCTGGACTCACACAGAAACTCAGGACTATGGAATGAAAGTATATTTAAAATACAAGTGGGAGTCACAGAAACATTGTCTGGGAAAGTGAAACTTAGGGGCTTTGTGAGTGCTGCTGTAATGCTTTTAGACACTTTTTTTTGTGTGTAATTTTTTTTTTTTTCTTTAGTAGAGACGGGGTTTCACCATGTTAGCCAGGATGGTCTCAATCTCCTGACCTCGTGATCCGCCCGTCTCGGCCTCCCAAAGTGCTGGGATTACAGGCTTGAGCCACCGCGCCTGGCCGCTTTTAGACACATTTATATATCAAGCGGCCAAAGACACATTTTTTACCGATCAGATTCCTGATGATTTAGGGGTTACCGAGATTCTGCTACCCGCTGTATTTAATAAACAAAAAGCAAACTGGTCTCTATTCTATCTCATGCATGCAAGTACAACTTTTCTAGATTTAAAGAAAAGAAAAGAAAAAAAGAAAAGAAAAGAAACCTGTCTCTACACCTCCATTCCCGGGGCGGGCTCACTCTCTGGTGCTAAGCTCCCTGGGTTGAGTTTTCTCCTAGAAGAGTTCAAGGGGGACATGTAAGTAGTGGGAGGCAGGGAGTCCTGGGACGGGGTTTCTGGGATGAAATTGAAGGGAGAGGGACAGGGACCATGCCCACGGTTTCTCCCTGGTTTCTCAGACTCCTGGGCCAAGGCTCAGGGAGACATTGGGACAGAACACTTGGCACAGGAGGATCGAGGTCAGGGTGAAGTTCCAGGGCCCCGGGCGTGGCTCTCAGGATCTCAGGCCCCACAAGCGGTGTATGGACTGGGGAGGCACAGGGTTAGGGATTCTCCAGCTCCGCAGCGTTTCTCTTCCTCTCCCAACCAGCGTCAGATCCTTCTTCCTGGATACTCATGAGGCTGACTCAGTTCTCACTCCCATTGGCTGTCGAGTTTCTAGAGAAGCCAATCATTGTCGCTGCGGCCCCTTTTCTAAAGTCCCCAGTCACCTACCTGGACTCAGATTCTCACGTGATGCCAAGGACGCAGTGGAGCAGTGGAGAGCCTACCTGGAGGGCGAGTGCGTGGAGAGGCTCCGCAGATATCCCAGGTGCCATTGACCCGGCTGGTGTCTGGGTTCTGTGCTCTCTTCCCCATCCCAGGTGTCCTGTCCATTCTCATGAGGGCCACATGCCTGCTACTGGAGTGTCCCATGAGAGAGGCAAAGTGCCTGAATTTTCTGATTCTTCTCGTCAGACCCCCTACCAAGACACATGTGACACCATCCCGTCTCTGACCACAAGGCCACCCTGAGGTGCTGGGCCCTGGCCTTCTACCCAGATCAAACTGACCTGGCAGCGGGATGGGAAGGACTAGACCCAGGACACGGAGCTTGTGGAGACCAGGCCTGCAGGGAACGGAATCTTCCAGAAGTGGGCAGCTGTCGTGGTGCATTCTGGAGAGGAGCAGAGATACACCTGCCATGTGCAGCATCAGGTACTGCCTGAGCCCCTCACCCTGAGATGGGGTGAGGAGGGAGATGGGGGGTCATGCCTCCTAGGGAAATCAGGAGCCTCTCTGGACAGGAGTCCAGACTCCTGAGGTCCTATCTCCAAATGCCGCCGCTCTAGGCCACCGTTTAGCAGGGTCGGGGCTGGGGCCTAGGGGTCGGGGACCCTCACCTTCCCATATTTTCCCAGAGTGGTCTTCCCAGTCCACCATCTCCATCGTGGGCATCATTGCTGGCCTGGTTCTCCTTGTAGCTGTGGTCACTGGAGCTGTGGTTACTGCTGTGATGTGGAGGAGGAAGAGCTCAGGTGAGGAAGGGGTGAGGAGTGCGGTCTGAGATTTCTTGCCCCACTGGGGGTTTCAAGCCCCAGATAGAAATGTGCCCTGCCTGGTTACAGGGAAGCACCATCCACACTCATGGGCCGACCCAGCCTGGGCCCTGTGTGCCAGCACCTACTCTTTTGTAAAGCACCTGTGACAGTGAAGGACAGATTTATCACCTTGATGATTGTAGTGACGGGGACCTGATCCCAGCAGTCACAGGTCACGGAGGAAGGTCGCAGCAGAGGACAGATCTTAGGAGGGGCAGTTGGTCCAGGACCCACACCTGCTTTCTTCATGTTTCCTGATCCTGCCCAAGGTCTACAGTCACACATTTCTGGAAACTTCTCTAAGTTCCAAGACTAGGAGGTTCCTCTAGGACCTCATGGCGCTGCCTCCTTTCTGGTCTCTTACAGGACATTTTCTTCCCACAGATAGAAAAGGAGGGAGCTACTCTCAGGCTGCAAGTAAGTGTGAAGGAGGCTGATCCCTGAGATCCTTGGGATATTGTGGTCGGGAGCATATGTGGGAGCTCACCCAGCCCACAGTTCCTCCTCTAGCCACATCTCCTGTGGGCTCTGACCAGGTCCGGTTTTTATTATATCCCAGACAGTGGCAGTGCCCAGGGCTCTGATGTGTCTCTCACGGCTTGTAAAGGTGAGACCCTGGGGGGGCCTGATGTGTGTGGGTTGTTGGGGGGAACAGTGGATGCAGCTGTGCTATGGGGTTTCTTTGGGTTGGATGTTTTGAACATGTGATGGGCTGTTTAAAGTGTGACTCTTCACTGTGACCGATACAAATTTGTTCATGAATATTTTTTCTGTAGTGTGAGACAGCTGCCTTGTGTGGGACTGAGAGGCAAGATTTGTCCACACCTTCCCTTTGCGACTTCAAGAACCTTGGCTTGCTTTCTGTAAAGACATCTGAATGTGTCTGTGTTCCTGTAGGCATAATGTGAGTAGGTGGGGAGATCACCCAACCCCCGTGTCCACCATGACCCTCTTCCCCACGCCGACCTGTGCTCCCTCCCCAATCATCTTTCCTGCTCCAGAGAGGTGGGGCTGAGATGTCTCTATCCTTGTCTCAACTTTATATGCACTGAGCTGTAGCTTCTTACTTCCCTATTGAAATTAGAATCCAAGTATAAATTTACCTTCAAAATTCTTGTCATAAGAGGTAGATGGGTTAATTAAAGGAGAAGATTCCTAAAATTTAAGAGAAAAAATAAATGGACGACATGAGAACCTTCCACGGTCCACGTGTTTCTTGTGCTGATTTGTTGCAGGGGTGGAGAGTAGACGGGGCTATGCTCAGTGGGTGCTCAGGCCACCGTGGGCTTTATGTGGTCACTGCTCAGCTGGGTCATCTTTGCTGCTCCATTGTCTGTGGCCCTTCAGTAGAACCTTGACCCACCACGACCTGTGATCACAGAGACTTGGATGTCACCTACGGCGGTCCCTACATACGAGGGTCCTTGTGGTATCAATAAACAAATTTTCACACCTGTTCAGCTCTTGCCCTCCTCCCAGGGCTCTTTCCTGGATTGTATTTTCCGTCTTTTCTCCAATCTTTAAAGGAATGAGATTTGGAAATTTGCAGAGAGGAGGGGTCCCATAATTTCTCATCATAGGTAAGTTTCTGTTGGAACTCCTCTTCTGCTCTCCTACTCTTCTTCCTGCCCTGAGTTGTAGTCATCCCAGTGCTGGCTCCAATCCAAACTCATGGATTTATAAAGCAGAGCCTAATTTAGATTCATATGTGGTTGGATAATTGGACCCATAAGTCTAGGGTTATCTTTCCTGAAGAGAAATATATGTTTGTGTGCTGCAGTGTCCAGGAGGATTGGTGTGGGAGGAGGGAGGGAGGAAGGACACAAAAGTAGCCCTGGTGAGAAAAGTACTGGAGCATTGATGTCTGCATGAGAGGATGTTGTTCTTTAGATGCCACAAAACGGCATTTGTCCTGAGGCTACATTAATAAAGATATTGCCTTTAGAATAGGGAGGTGCACTACAGTGGTCATTCATTCCACTGACATTTGTTGTCTGTAGGGATATGACTGCTTTTGCATTTAGAAAGCATCACTAAAGTAAAAACAGAAAAGTTTCTGGCATTCTGGTGCATGCGTTCTAGATGCAAGCATGCACGGCTTGCACGCTGCATGTGGCCCAGGACAGTTTTGAATGTGAGGACTTTTTTGCTTATCTGTGGCGGACTTGAGACCTGGAGTGAGTGCACCCACCTCCCTCAGGGTCAAGAGTGAATGCTTTAGAACCCTCCTTTGCAGTGATCTGTAAAAATAGAGGCCACATTACTGTAAGAACCCAGAGTAGCAGCCAAGCAGGCTCGACCTTCAAGGAGTTGTGGGGAAGGTTAATAGAGTGGTGTCCCAGGGTCAGAACAGATGGGCAGCCCAGGAAGGACACTGCTTGATATTTATGATGGAAATGCAATAATTCAGGAGCAGAAGGTCAAGGGTGTTTGACGAAATACAAAGTCATGACCTCAGTTTCAATTCCTAGACTTTGGCCAAGCTTCAGATTCAGAATCCAGTGACTGAGGAGGTGTCCATGTTCCTAAAAGGAGGAACCTTGGGACACCGTGTCAAGTACATGCTGGGACAAATCCATCAGCCCTTCTCCAAAGGAGCCTGTAGCCATTTAATCAGGAGACGGGATAAGTATTAACATTGGGTGTGAGCGGACATTGATGCCCAGATTCCCACAGCACCATCACGTCCCCATCACAGTGGGAATTACAGAGGCCAGGGAATAAACATGGACATATTATGGCCCAGAGTGGGAGCACTGGATCCATAAACCTGGTCCTAGTTATCTCCCCTTTCCCCATGTGCATAATTGGCCTTGATGCACTGGCAACTGGAGTCACCCCACACGGTGTGCCTAGTCTGGAGAGTAAGGGCTCTCATTGTGCTGAAGCCCAAAGGGAATCCTCTAAAACTTCCCTCATCCCAGCCAAGCCAGAAGCAATATTGTGTCACAGGGTGGGTCTTGTGGAGGGTACTACAGGTATTGTAGGGGTAGCACTGCCATTAGAGAGCTGAAGGATGCGGGGTGGTGTTGGCCACCTGCCAAGATCCTGTTACCTCCATATCATTCAGTAATCTGTCCCTGAAGAAGCCTGATATGGATAAAGCATGAATGGAATTCCTCCAGACTTGACCAAGTAGGAGTCCTGATTGCAGCTGGCATGCTGGCTGGATATCACTGCTTGGGGAGATTAATAAGGCCTCAGGCACATGGCAAGCAGCTGTGGATTTGGTGAGTGCATTCTTTCCCATTCCATTTAGAAAATGGATATGAAATGATTCACATTCACATGGAATTTATAATACATTTGTTTATAGCTTCCCTCAGGGCTACCTTAACTCCTCAACCTTCTATAAAAATCACCTTAAGAGAGCTGGACAAATCAGACATCACACAGAATACTAAATCTCTTCATCTCATTGGCATTATCACATAGATCGGGAAGGATGAGCAAGAGGAGGAAAGTACGCTGAATTCCTTGGCAAAACTTGCACTACAGAAGGTGAAGATCAACCTTACAGAGCTTCAGGAGTGGCCACTGCAGTGAGGTGTGATGTGTCCAGTGGTTACAGGCATGCAGGACTCTCCCCTCCAAAGTAAAACACACACTTGCATCTTGCATCCTCACTAGAAGGAAGGACGCACACTGCCTGGTGAGCCTCACTGGGTTCTAGCAATGCCACATTCCACATCCAAGTATATTGCTTTGGCCCACACTCTGGGTGATATAGGAGGAGGCCAGCTTTGAGTGGGGCCTGGTCAGGAAAGGACACTGCAGCCGACCCAGGCTGTGGTGCAGTCAGTCACCATCCCTCAGACCCCTGGTGCTGGAGGTGGTGGTGTGGGGAAAGATGCAGGATGGAGCTGAACCACGCATCAGTGAGAGTCAGAATGGAGGGCCTGGGATCTGGAGTAAGGCCATGGAATCCACAACAGAGAAATATGCTGCCTGTTAGAGGCAACTTTTTTCATCTTACTGGCCATAATAAGAGAATGCTTGATCACGGGACACCAAGCAACAATATGATTCCAAGTGCCCAAATGTATTGGCTTCTATGTGACCCACAGAATCACAGATTGGATAGGCCTAGCGGCATCTATCATGAGATGAAAATGGTCCATGTGGGTTGAGCCTCAATTCCATGTTAACACCCACAGAAAACACCCAGCCCTGACGTGGCCCTGAATAACCAAACAAATTGAAGACAAATTGAAGTTAGCCAGCCCGCATCATGGATCAGCCCAGGCCTGACAGGAAAGACCCATGAGTGGAGCAACCACAGTGGCAGGGATGAGGCTACAAATGGGTCCAGCAGCACTGACTTCCTGCTACCAAGGCCCATCCAGCTGCTGCTTCCTCTGAATACTCTGCTGATGAGCATTCCAGAGCAATGATGGGCCCCGAGAGGGCACTATTTCTTCAGGTAACTGACTAGCCCCTAAGTGACAAGTTGAATAGCTTGAGCCCCATCTATCCTGGAAGGGCCAGGGGTTCATCCTCACAGGGAAAGGCACCTATTCAATGTGGTGTGGTTTTTCTCTCTGCTCTGAAGACCTTCAGCCAGCATCACTATAGACAGTCCTGATCCACTGGCTCATAATTTCAGTACATTATTTGCCTGCGGGACATACCTCAGAGGGAAGGGGATGAAGCGTGGGCCATGACCATGGGATCCCTGGTCATATCACCACCTCCACCTCCCAGGGGCTGCCAGACACACAGAGTTATGGACAGGTCTCCACAGACACAACTTAGTACCGGCTTGGATGAAACCCTCTGAGGAAGGGGTGCCATCTTTCAGGATGTGCTGCACGTATTGAATCAAAGATGTCTCTATGGTGCTGTGTTTTCAGAAAAAAGAATTCGTGGGTCCAAAAACCAAGAAGTTGAAACAGGTGTGGCTCAATGTCTCATCCCTTATATTCACTCTCAGGGTGATCTTGTACTTCTCATCTCCAAAATCTGGACTGTGTAGGATAGGAGGTCCTGGTTTCCCAAAGGGGGCACCCTGGCAAGGGGACAAATGAGAGTCCATGGAACTACACATTATGGTTGTCCTCAGGGATGTTTGAATAGTATGTGTCCAGACACAAGCAGGTGAGAAGAGGAGGATACAGGGCTGCTATCACACAAGGAGGGCAGGAGAAGTGTGTGTGGACATAAGAGATCCACATGGGGATCTCCTTGCTCCCCTTGTCCTATTGTTAAGTGTGAGCAGAATCATACAGCAACTGACCCTGAGAAGGTTTGATATTCAAGAGCCCAGAACACTCAAGAAGGAAAGATTGAGTGATACTCCTGGGTAATCTCCCAAGGCTGTGCTCCTGTGCTCTGACATCCTCAGCAGGATTAGTGCAGAATCCCTGCTTCCTATGAGTTGTTCCTAGCCAGTGACCGGTCACAGCAAGCACACTAAGGCAGGCCATTACTGGGAGACAGGGGACAACTCTGGTGGTGAACTGTGGCTCCAGGACTGCTCCATGGCCTTGCTCACCTCTCCTTAGACTGCCTGTGCTCTAGGATGCATCGAACCAAGTTTCTCTCCTTCTGTCCAGCACTTGGAGTCACACTTGCATCTTGGTCTGCCGCTTTTTCCAGGGATTTCTGGCTCGCTTCTCATATTCTCTTACAGGTGTGTCCCCTCAAAAAATTCTGCAGACTTGAAGCTCATCTTGGCATCTGCTCCTTGAAGGGCTTGGACTAAAAATCACTTTCATCTTCACAGCAATAACTCTTATTTATGTCAACCTGTAAAATCTTTATCTGTATCCAACCTCTGCCTCCCCCATAGAATCAATTTTGCCTGTGTTTGTAGTATCTCTTTGAGTTCACAGGTATTTATTGTATTAAGCCACTAAATTTTGAGGTAGTTTGGGACACAGTAGTTAATAACTATTAAGGCTTTAAGTTTATATTATTCCATGGATATTATCTACATCTCTTTTAATCCCTTGCATTTTAATAATGTTAGTCATACTTGCTATTTCCAATCCTTTCCTCCTATTCTTTTTTGAAAATTCTTGTTTTGTCTTTCTCTGTCCTTCCTTCCTTCTTTCCTCCTTTCCTCCTTCAGAGCTTACTCCCTCCCTCCATTTGTTCATAAACCCCTATGTGGTTAGATTAAAAGGAAGCATTATTTGAATCTTATGCTAAAAGTATATTGCCATAAATTATAGAATAAAAGTAAAGAAGAAGAAGTTATTAATAGAATATGAAAAAATGCCCAGGGTGATTCCATAGCCAAGACAATGGGTTTTAACATTTAATCTCCACCTTCCACTGAATGTTTTCAGAGCTCATGAGCAACGTGAGCTCTTTCCCATTCTTGGTACAAGCACTTGAGAAATCAAATTAGCCTTATCTAGTATGATTAATATCCATACACCGTATAATCCCACCATCTGCCTCCTGATCATACACTCTGGGGACATTCTTGGCTATGTGTCCAGAAGACGTGTACACCAATGTTTATGGCAAAAACTGTAAACAATCACCCCTGACATCAATTAACAAACTTTTGGTGTATTCATAAAAAGTAAAACTTTAGCAGTAAAAATGAATGAACAGCACTCTCCCACATCAGAGATAACTCTACTACACATAACGTGCATCACGGAAGAATACACATAGTGTGAGTTCTCTTTACGGGGAAGTTTAAAAGAATAGGTCAAACTGTGATTTGGGTATATATATATTTATTGTAAAAATCGTTAGAGACAATACAAAGGAATGGTAAATACAAGACTCAAGACAGAGGTTCCTTTCAGGGGATAGGATTGGACAACAGCCTAGAGTGGCTTCATAGGTTCTGTTTCTTATGCTAGGAGGGGATGTCCAGGTAGTTAGTTACTTGATCATAAATATTTATTTATTTATTTATTTATTTATTTATTTATTTATTTCTGAGAAAGAGTCTCGCTCTCATTACCCAGGCTGGAGTGCAGTGGTGTGATCTCGGCTCACTGCAAATTCCGCCTCCTGGGTTTAAGTGATTCTCCTGCCTCAGCCTCCCGAGTAGCTAGCATTACAGGCACCCACCACGACACCCAGCTAATTTGTGTATTTTTAGTAGAGACTGGGTTTCACCATGTTGACCAGGCTGGTCTCGAATTCCTGACCTCAGGTGATCTGCCCACTTCGGCCTCCCAAAATGCTGAGATTACAAGCATGAGCCACCGCTCCTGGCCCATAAATTTTTAAGGTGTCATTTTTCAAAATTCACCTTGCATGCCATTCCTGATTGATTAGTTGGAAATGAAAGAGGAGAGAAAATATTGAAGTTCATCGCAAGGATCCTTAGCGATAACTACTCACGGTAAAGCAAAGCCACAGCCAATTGTAAAGAACCATGTGACAGAGAGGACCAGGATGCCATGAAAAATAGCCTTGGCTAGAAATAGATCATTTGATCCTTGGCTAATTGGCCGCTCTCTACATTTTCTGGTATACAATTGTTCACTCTGATGTGCAAGGCAATTGTATCTTGCAAAGAATTTCAGAATTTGAATGTTGCTCATATTTTACCACATATACAAGTGAATTAAACTTTTACAGAATAGAAAAAAAGACATTGTTGAGCAAAATAAATTAAATGAAAAGACATAAAGGAATAACTAGTGATGAAATAGCAATAAGAATGGAAAACACAAAAGAGCTGCTTTTAAAGCAATGTTAGAAGCACAAAATAACAGTGTTTTTCATAATCATACTGGAGTCCAAATCACTTCTACACATCTAAAGATGTTAAACTGATCAGAGGATGCCCACTGAATAAGCAATTATTGAAAAATCTTGCTCCTAGATTGGAGTTAACCATTTCTGCCTACCACATCAAACCAAATTGTTGTCATGATGCTAAGCTAGTTGTACAGACAGAGATGTGAGATTCAAATTTGTCTAACTGCAAAGCACCCTGATTAGGTAAATATTTTTGTAGATGCTTGAGTACAAAATTGGCGTTTTGGGCATTTTGAACTGAATGAGAAACTTCTGAGGAAAACAAAGGTAGTTATGACTATAAAGGCATCATTGTATGGCACCGAAGTCTTGGGATTCTTTGATCTAGCTACTCTATTTTCTCAACTTTGTTACAACTTATCAAAGAGAACATTAATACTAAAGGCATTTGCAAAAAAAACTGAGATATTGTTGTATCTCCTTTCTCTGTCTCAAATTTTTAATCATTACTTTAGTAAAGATAATTTTAATGTATTAGGGAAAATTAGTCCAATACAAGAAGTATTTGATTTACAAAAATCCTGAAACAATAATGTTAATTTTGCTTTTAACGTGTATATGAATTCTCTGATACTCCTCCTTTCCAGGGGTACAGCTTCATTCCCTCCCTGTGAGTGTGGCCTGGACTTAATGACTCACTTCTAAATGATAGAGTAATGCTGACATAAGAGTTTGTGACTCTGGGTGTAGAACATAAGACTCACTAAGGCTGGGCACGGTGGCTCATGGCTATAATCCCACGACTTTGGGAGGCTGAGGTATGCCATGAGGTCAGGAGCTCAAGACGAGCCTGGCCAAAATGGTGAAACCCCATCTTTACTAAAAATACAAAAATTAGCTGGGTGTGGTGGCACGCGTCTGTAATCCCAGCTACTTGGGAGGCTGATGCAGGAGAATCGCTTGAACTCGGAAGACGGAGGTTGCAGTGAGCCAAGATCGAGCCACTGCACTCCAGCCTGGGCAACAGGTTGACAGTCCATCTCAAAAAAAAAAAAAAAAGACTCACTGTGGTTCTCTCTTTCTCTGGGATCATGAGCCCTGGGAGAAGCTGGCTGCTATATCATAAGGAGGCCTGTGGAAAGGTCCATGTGACTAGGAAGTGAGATATCCTGGGATCAAACAATAAGAAGCTGAAACCTCTTCCAATAGCCACATGAGAGATTCTTGTGTCTTGTGAATCCCCAGTCCCAATTGAGCCCTCAGATGATTCAGCCCTGGATGACAACTAGACAGCAACTTTGTGAGAGGCCCTGAGCCAGAAGCACTCAGAGAAACCGCTCCTGGATTCCTGACCATTGGAAACTGTGGGAGATGAAAAAAATTTGTTGATTTGAGCTGCTAAGTTGTAGGTGACTTGTTATGCAGCAGTAGATAACTAATACAGCTTCACAAAAGAGGATGAATCAATGAACTTTTTCATTTGCTCTAAATTCATTATAAGATACTAAACATATCATTTGCTTTTAATATTTTAGAAGAATTTCCATCGCTATATAAGATATAGTTTATTATCATTAACAATGATCTATTTTTTGATCTTCAACTTGTATGTTCTATTTAAACACAAAAGGAAGATCTATGCTATGCTAGGCTGATTCTATGATGACACCTCAATAACCACCCTTGGTTATTCACATTACCCCAGTTACTCAGTTGAGACTAATGCAGGTGCTGCTGTGAAGGGGTTTTGCAGATAGATTTCACGTCCCTGGTCAGTTGACTTTAAGATGGGGATTATCCTGCTTGGACTGTCCTAATCAGGTAAGCCCTGAAAAGGACTGGGTTCTTCCTGAGAATAGAGACTCACAGTGTAGAGGGATTCAGCGTGAAGGATTTCCACCACCATGAGCTTTGAAAATGGAGGGATCACGGGGAAAGAACACTGGTGGCCAACAGGAATTAGAGGCCCTCCCCACCGTCTACTCTGATAGCCCAAAGGAAACAGGGACCTTAGTCCTACAATAGCCAGAAACCAAATTCTGCCAACTAGCTCTATATAAGCTTGGGGGAGAATCCCAGCCTTAAGATGAGGACACAGTGTTGCGAAACCCTAAATAAAGTATCTATCAAACCTGGCCTGGATTTCTGATTAAGGAAATGTACACAAATAAATGGGTGCTGTCTTAAGCCACTAAGTTTGTGGTAATTGGTTATGCACTAATAGAAAATTAATAAAAGGACCGGGCGCCAAGATGGCCGAATAGGAAGAGCTCCAGCCTCCAGCTCCCAGCGTGAGCGACACAGAAGACGGGTGATTTCTGCATTTCCAGCTGAGCCTCCGCTGCTGATCCTCAGGTAAACAGGGTTTGGAGTGGACCTCAAGCAAAATCCAACAGACCTACAGCTGAGGGTCCTGACTATTAGAAAGAAAACTAACAAACAGAAAGGACATCCACACCAAAAACCCATCTGTACATCACCATGATCAAAGACCAAAGGTAGATAAAATCACAAAGATGGGGAAAAAGCAGTGCAGAAAAGCTGGAAATTCAAAAGATCAGAGCGCCTCCCCCTCTCCAAAGGAACGCGGCTCCTCGCCAGCAACGGAACAAAGCTGGATGGAGAATGACTTTGACCAGTTGAGAGAAGAAGGCTTCAGTCGATCAAACTCCTCAGAGCTAAAGGAGGAACTATGAACCCAGTGCAAACAAACTAAAAACCTTGAAAAAAGATTTGACGAATGGCTAACTAGAAAAACCAACGCAGAGAAGTCCATAAACGACCTGATAGAGATGAAAACCATGACGTGAGAACTGCGTGACAAATGCACAAGCTTCAGTAACCAACTCGATCAACTGGAAGAAAAAGTATCAGTGATTGAAGATCAAAAGAATGAAATGAAGCAAGAAGAGAAGTTTAGAGAAAAAAGAGTAAAAAGAAATGAACAAAGTCTCCAAGAAATATGGGATGATGTGAAAAGACCAAACGTATGTCTGATTGGTGTACCTGAAAGTGACGGGGAGAATGGAATCAAGCTGGAAAACACTCTGCAGGATATGATCCAGGAGAACTTCCCCAACCTAGCAAGATAGGTCAACATTCAAATTCAGGAAATACAGAGAACGCCACAAAGATACTCCTCGAGAAGAGAAACTCCAAGACACATAATTGTCAGATTCACCAAAGTTGAAATGAAGGAAAAAATGTTAAGGGCAGCCAGAGAGAAAGGTTGGGTCATCCACAAACGGAAGCCCATCAAACTAAGAGCAGATCTCTCAGCAGAAACTCTACAAACCAGAAGAGAGTGGGGGCCAATATTCAACATTCTTAAAGAAAACGATATTCAACCCAGAATTTCA